>NC_143023.1:88258866-88471366 GCF_057628025.1 Oncorhynchus mykiss
ACAGACAGACAGACAGACAGACAGACAGACAGACAGACAGACAGACAGACAGACAGACAGACAGACAGACAGACAGACAGACAGACAGACAGACAGACAGACAGACAGACAGACAGACAGACAGACAGACAGACAGACAGACAGACAGACAGACAGACAGACAGACAGACAGACAGACAGACAGACAGACAGACAGACAGACAGACAGACAGACAGACAGACAGACAGACAGACAGACAGACAGACAGACAGACAGACAGACAGACAGACAGACAGACAGACAGACAGACAGACAGACAGACAGACAGACAGACAGACAGACAGACAGACAGACAGACAGACAGACAGACAGACAGACAGACAGACAGACAGACAGACAGACAGACAGACAGACAGACAGACAGACAGACAGACAGACAGACAGACAGACAGACAGACAGACAGACAGACAGACAGACAGACAGACAGACAGACAGACAGACAGACAGACAGACAGACAGACAGACAGACAGACAGACAGACAGACAGACAGACAGACAGACAGACAGACGCAAGCACACACATTCACATACAAACTAAGACATGAGGGCCTGAGGAGTACAATGACATTTTTGTGACAACACCCTACTATTCACCAGAGAACGACAAAATCATGTTCTGTCCCATATCAACAACACATCATAGTGTATAGTTACATCACCATAGCTTTCCCATAGTTTTCCTATAGCTTTCCCATAGTTTTCCTATAGCTTTCCCATAGCTTTCATATCGCTTTCCCATAGTTTTCCTATAGCTTTCCCATAGTTTTCCTATAGCTTTCCTATAGTTTTCCTATAGCTTTCCCATAGTTTTCCTATAGCTTTCCTATAGCTTTCCTATAGCTTTCCTATAGCTTTCCCATAGTTTTCCCATAGCTTTCCCATAGTTTTCCTATAGCTTTCCCATAGTTTTCCTATAGCTTTCCTAAAGCTTTCCTATAGCTTTCCCATAGTTTTCCTATAGCTTTCCTAAAGCTTTCCTAAAGCTTTCCTATAGCTTTCCCATAGTTTTCCTATAGCTTTCCCATAGCTTTCCTATCGCTTTCCCATAGTTTTCCTATAGCTTTCCCATAGTTTTCCTATAGCTTTCCTATAGCTTTCCTATAGCTTTCCCATAGTTTTCCTATAGCTTTCCTAAAGCTTTCCTATAGCTTTCCCATAGTTTTCCTATAGCTTTCCCATAGTTTTCCTATAGCTTTCCCATAGTTTTCCTATAGCTTTCCTAAAGCTTTCCTATAGCTTTCCCATAGTTTTCCTATAGCTTTCCTAAAGCTTTCCTATAGCTTTCCCATAGTTTTCCTATAGCTTTCCCATAGTTTTCCTATAGCTTTCCTAAAGCTTTCCTATAGCTTTCCCATAGTTTTCCTATAGCTTTCCTATAGCTTTCCTATAGCTTTCCCATAGTTTTCCTATAGCTTTCCTATAGCTTTCCTATAGCTTTCCCATAGTTTTCCTATAGCTTTCCCATAGTTTTCCTATAGCTTTCCCATAGTTTTCCTATAGCTTTCCTAAAGCTTTCCTATAGCTTTCCCATAGTTTTCCTATAGCTTTCCTAAAGCTTTCCTATAGCTTTCCCATAGTTTTCCTATAGCTTTCCCATAGTTTTCCTATAGCTTTCCTAAAGCTTTCCTATAGCTTTCCCATAGTTTTCCTATAGCTTTCCTAAAGCTTTCCTATAGCTTTCCCATAGTTTTCCTATAGCTTTCCTAAAGCTTTCCTATAGCTTTCCTAAAGCTTTCCTAAAGCTTTCCCATAGTTTTCCTAAAGCTTTCCCATAGTTTTCCTATAGCTTTCCCATAGTTTTCCTATAGCTTTCCTAAAGCTTTCCTATAGCTTTCCCATAGTTTTCCTATAGCTTTCCTAAAGCTTTCCTATAGCTTTCCTATAGCTTTCCTATAGCTTTCCCATAGTTTTCCTATAGCTTTCCCATAGTTTTCCTATAGCTTTCCCATAGTTTTCCTATAGCTTTCCTAAAGCTTTCCTATAGCTTTCCCATAGTTTTCCTATAGCTTTCCTAAAGCTTTCTTATAGCTTTCCCATAGTTTTCCTATAGCTTTCCCATAGTTTTCCTATAGCTTTCCCATACTTTTCCTATAGCTTTCCTAAAGCTTTCCTATAGCTTTCCCATAGTTTTCCTATAGCTTTCCTAAAGCTTTCCTATAGCTTTCCTATAGCTTTCCTATAGCTTTCCCATAGTTTTCCTACAGCTTTCCCATAGCCTTCGTAAAGCTTTCCTATAGCTTTCCTATAGCTTTCCCATAGTTTTCCTATAGCTTTCCCATAGTTTTCCTACAGCTTTCCTAAAGCTTTCCTATAGCTTTCCTATAGCTTTCCCATAGTTTTCCTATAGCTTTCCTAAAGCTTTCCTATAGCTTTCCCATAGTTTTCCTACAGCTTTCCTAAAGCTTTCCTATAGCTTTCCCATAGTTTTCCTACAGCTTTCCTAAAGCTTTCCTATAGCTTTCCCATAGTTTTCCTACAGCTTTCCTAAAGCTTTCCTATAGCTTTCCCATAGTTTTCCTAAAGCTTTCCTAAAGCTTTCCTATAGCTTTCCTAAAGCTTTCCTAAAGCTTTCCTATAGCTTTCCTATAGCTTTCCCATAGTTTTCCTAAAGCTTTCCTATAGCTTTCCCATAGTTTTCCTACAGCTTTCCTAAAGCTTTCCTATAGCTTTCCCATAGTTTTCCTAAAGCTTTCCTAAAGCTTTCCTAAAGCTTTCTTATAGCCTTCCTAAAGCTTTCCTAAAGCTTTCCTAAAGCTTTCCTATAGCTTTCCTAAAGCTTTCCTAAAGCTTTCCTATAGCTTTCCTATAGCTTTCCCATAGTTTTCCCAAAGCTTTCCTATAGCTTTCCCATAGTTTTCCTACAGCTTTCCTATAGCTTTCCCATAGTTTTCCTATAGCTTTCCCATAGTTTTCCTACAGCTTTCCCATAGTTTTCCTACAGCTTTCCCATAGTTTTCCTAAAGCTTTCCCATCGCTTTCCTCATGGCAGTTAGCACTGTCAGATGTTAGCCATTTCCAAATGTTGTTCTAATTTAAAGGATAGCAGAGCCGGTTTGGGTGCCTAGTGTCCGTCCCTACACAGTATAGACAGGATGTATACATTGACAAGGGTATAAGTATTAATGTAGATACCACAATGTGTCAAACCAGATCAACATTCCAGGTTAATGGCCTTGGTGATACTGTAGTCGTTCTAAGAGGAAACTTCCCCCTGAAGCAAAGTTTACATATAAACCAATAGACAGAGTGCAAAGGAGAGACACATGGACGATGAGGAAGTGATAGACATATGTATTTTAGCTAGGTAGAGAGAACTTTTGTTGGGGGACGGCAAGTGTCGTTAATACCATAGAGTGTGGTCTCCACCTAGTGGACAATGAGAGAAATAGCACAGCTTTGTTTTGAGTCGTAGCAAACTCACATCACATTCTCTGAGGGCTACTTAGTATTTTGCAACTGTATATAATCAGACACCAGAGCTTATGAATGCAAGTCTCATTCAAAGGAAGTGGGGGAAGCTGTCAAGTCTGGACGTGACCCTCCACTCCATCCCAGTCCCCGTGTGTGTGTGTGTGTGTGTGTGTGTGTGTGTGTGTGTGTGTGTGTGTGTGTGTGTGTGTGTGTGTGTGTGTGTGTGTGTGAATGCCGGGGGGGTTTGTGTTTTGTCCTACCTGTCAATAACAGTGAAATGAGCAGCATGTGATGGCTCTGTGGTTTAAGGTCCTCTCCGTAAGGCTTCTATGGAGGCCCGCTGGCCCAGCCCCAGCCATCCAGTCCCATCTATCCTGTCTCCCAGCACCCCAGCCCCATGTACCCAGCGCCCCAGGGTCCATTTTGACCACCCACCACTCCACCCCCAGGGTCCAGCCCAGATACCATCTGTGCACCTGTCACATGACCAGTGGCCTCCAAACTTGGGTTTTTGCCACTCTAAAAATGTTTTTCAGATGCAATCTTCATTGTAAGGACTGATCTGAAATTATGCATTTGCATTGTTGCCGGGGTTGTGAATGCCTTGGGGACAGAATAATGTCTTGCAAGAGCACAATAGGTAATGTGTCCCACAGCCAAAATAGTTCATGCCTCAGCAGTACAGTAGATTGAGGGAAGAATGGATGATTGCATGTTATATTTGGGGATTCATTCATGGAAAAGAATAGAGCATCATGAATTCAGATTCCAATGTCAAAAAATTGTGATTAATTTAGTCTTGAATGTGGTAAATGTACGGTCTCCAGGATTTACACAATGTGTTAGATAAGGTTCTGTGAATGTCCCTAAGTCTGTTCCTCTCTATCAGATATGCCTTCAAGCAGGAGGGGCTGAGGAGAGCAGACCAATGGAAACAGTCCAGGGAACAGAACCGAGAGTGGAACAAGCTGACCTACATGTGGCCCTTTCTGCCCAGTGGAGACCTCAACCAAATGAGTCTTGAGCTAGAATGAGAGTCCTGTTCCTCTATGGGCCAGAATGAGAGCCCTAGTTCCTCTGTGGGCCAGAATGAGAGTCATGTTCCTCTATGGGCCAGAATGAGAGCCCTAGTTCCTCTGTGGGCCAGAATGAGAGTCGTGTTCCTCTATGGGCCAGAATGAGAGCCCTGGTTCCTCTATGGGCCAGAATGAGAGCCCTGTTCATCTATGGGCCAGAATGAGAGCCCTGTTCATCTATGGGCCAGAATGAGACCCCTGGTTCCTCTATGGGCCAGAATGAGAGTCCTGGTTCCTCTATGGGCCAGAATGAGAGTCCTTTTCCTCTATGAGCCAGAATGAGTCATGTTCCTCTATGGGCCAGAATGAGAGTCCTGTTCCTCTATGGGTCAGAATGAAAGTCCTGTTCTTCTATTGTTCAGAATGAGAGTCCTGTTCCTCTATGGGTCAGAATGAGAGTCCTGTTTCTCCATTCGTCAGAATGAAAGTCCTGTTCTTCTATTGTTCAGAATGAGAGTCCTGTTCCTCTATGGGTCAGAATGAGAGTCCTGTTCGTGTATGGGCTGGAATGAGAGCCCTGGTTCCTCTGGTACCTCTGGTACTGGTCCAGAGATGTATTACATTCAGTCTAGTGAGTGCTATGTCCCTGAGGCCTATATCAAAACAACCCAGACAGCCGTTGTAAATGGTCCACACCACAGTACACTACACTAGATAATATTTGGGTGTATTGGCTGAGAAATCCAATACAGGAAGGTCTCTCAAAGAACCCAGGCTGTTAGAATGATTAGTTACATGCTGACTGGCTGTCAGAGCAGATCTGGGTTGTGGTTATACCATGGCATATCTCCTCTGTCTGTCTGTCTGTCTGCAGGATCAGATGAGACATAGCAGACAGGAACATAACAGGCTTGTTAGGAATTAATCAGTCTACTGAGCACAACCGCTGACTGACATTTTTACATCTTACACTCAATGAATAGAGATGCCTAGCAAATGTTAAGCAGGTTGTTTAATCATGAAATCGTGTAATGGAATAATCATAAGTGATATGACAGCTGCGCATGTGTTGGAATGTCTTGGGCCCACTGTAGGGGACGACTATAATTATATCCTGTGTTTTTCAGCATTTGTGCAATTCTAAGGGTGAATGATAGGCCTCTTACTTGCCCTGGTTGGTTGGAGCTGTCTGGCTGGTGTTGGTGAGCAAGAAGAGGCAGGAAGCAGAAGATCCAGTGCATTGTTTTTATTTGAAGGCTCTTGGAGCAGGTACAGGTATTTACAAAAAATACAAATCATCCAACAAGTAGTGATGGTATGTTTGATACCGGAGCGCTGAGACATCCGTCAAAATTGCTACCGCCTTGATCACACCGACAGTCATTGAATTTTGGTATTGCATTTTTGGTCCATTTCCAATGGAACGCTGCGTATGCCTTGCAGCGTTGCGTTGCAGTGTGTTCTGTGTGGTACATACGTTGGATTTATCGAACGTATGTGTCAAACTGTATGCGTAGACGGCTTGACAGAAATGGTAGCAGAAGGTGACTGATGAATTTGTGTTGCACACATATCCAGGTGATGCTGCATCCCATTTTGCAAAATTACGCTGTCGATGTGATCAAGGCGTAAGCAGTTTATTTAGAAGCAGTGTGCCCATGTGTGTATCGCTTAACCAGAGGCATGTGATCAATGATGTCTGAAGCTTAGTTTTGTCATTGGTTTCAGTAGATGACAAAAAGGCTAGTGCGTGCGACGTCATCTACAATAATTTGGCTGTTATAAATAATTTTGACCAGCAGGTGCCACTAGTGTGCTCTATGTTGATCAAAGCCTTGAGTAATAATGAACCTATTTTGACACAATTGGCTGGAAGTGCTCAATGCTTCAGGAATCTTCATTTCCGAATCACTACCAACAAGATGCTGGATCAGGCTCAAAGTAAAAAAATAAACGGATAAAAAAAAAAAATTGTCAAATGAAAAAAAAGACTGAAGATCAGTCTGACTAGCCCCTCGGGCTCAGACCAACCCTAACTAACCCCTGCAAACCCAGGTATCCATCCTCAACTCCCATAAAGCTCTGCACTTGAGCATAAATACCCTGGCAAAGACCAGGTGACAGGACACACTTGTATGAATAGAAAGCACTTTGTCAAACTAAGTCAATAAACACTTAGCAAAGTAAACAACTCTACAATAACAGTTTATATACTACAACCAGTACGATACAAAAATATATAGAATGCTTTTAAAGAGCTGGACTATAATATAAACTCTTTCCCCCCAATTAGTAACAGAGTGTCCCTTAAGTAATGAGCAGAGCATGGTCACCTGAATGCTTGGTGGCCACGCCCCTCCACATGCTACAAGACAGATCTCACACAAACATGTGTAAGTATTGCTTTAGACGAGCAACATAACTAACACCATTACCGACTGCTCATGTCTTCTGTCAAACACAGGTAACCCACTAAACCAAACATTAATATTTGGTGAGGTGATGAAGCAATTATATCACCATGTATACTGTGAAATGGGACTGGTGCACAGAGTTAGCTTTCTCGCAGCAACCTTAAATTGCATTGGTAGCATAATTTGCTATTTCATTTGCACTGACAGTGTTGGGACACAAGAGATAACCAGGCTAATTTATCATGCTGCTGTTTAAATGCCCCTGCAGGACCTGAACTCACAGGTCCCCTGTGCTCCACCACTGACTGAATCCAACAGCAGAGGGCACTGTTTTAGCACTGCACCACTGAGACTGTGGGTACTGAGAAATGGACAGGGTAAAGAAAAGGCAAAAGCCATAACTGTTGCAGCACCTAACCTCACCAACATACTGAACACTCGGTGAGGACAGTATCCAATCAGCTCTTCTACATCCCTGCTCTCTGACAGCCACATCAATACCTGTCATTTTACATCCACTGCAGGCAACACAATATTGTCATGTAAGGCTTCCATTATTGTATAGTACAGTAGCTTCAGTCAAAAGCCTAAAGCATCTTCCAACCCCAGATAGTGATATACAATGATACAGACAGATGCACATTTAGTAGGGTGCATAATATGGTTCTGGTGGAGGCCTACTGATGCTCTCAGTAGATAGTGTACAGACCTTGAGATGATTTATGTCTATGTGTTAATTTAGCTCCAGATCACAGATGTGTTAGTGCATTAGGCCTGTTTCAGCAATAAGAGGACTCTACTATTCACCAATAATTTGTAAAGAATGCATAGTCTTCTGCCCCCCACACAACCCATCAATGAACATTAATTTGCTCAAGGTAAAGTCAAGCCTGAAATTGGAGTTTCTGATCCAGGAATATCATTTGTACCTCCTAATTAACTCCATCAGTTCCCCATCTTTGGAGCAAAGTAAATAAAGCTGCCCTGGGTTCCCGTTTACAGATGAGCACATGCAGCCTGCCTGACCTTTGACCTTTCTGTCTGCGTCAGCCGCTCTCCTTCATTACGAGCTCAGGCCTAGAATCTGGGGCATCATTTGCATAAGTTAATTTCTCGTTACGATCCCCCTCGCAGCCGTGCTAGGCCAGGGAATAGAACTGATTATGATTATGTTTCCCTCCATTCATCTGTGCAGTAGGAAGCCTCTCGGCAGCACAGCATAGAGACTCAAAGCTGAGAGTGGTGCCAGCAGGGAGAATGAAAAAAGAAATTCACAGCCTTGAGTTTCAGGAGTTCCCTGAAAGGTAAAAGCTCAAGTTGAATTGAAATATATTCATGAAGAAAAATATCCCTCTTCATTGGGAAGGGTGGAACAGCACAGTAAATCTCTCATGTAATGTTTTCTCCTCAGGAGCACAGTCTCGGCATCTTTCCCAAGCTGCTTGCAGGCTCTACCTCACAGACGGCAGGGAGATAACTCTACTCCAAGACCTGACTCCAGACCAGCTGGTATTGCAATTATACTTTTGAATAAACTTTTACATCTTTTAACTTATGAATTCAAATTTTACACAAGTCAAGCATTTTTTTTTCTTAAAGACACAGTGCAGTCCAAAATTGATTTCCTGTCTTTTATATATTTTGTTCAAACTGAGGTTGGAATAATAGTGTGAAAGTGATGATAATGCCATTTTAGTATAAGAGCTGTTGGAAAAGACTGCCTGAAATTTCTGAATGTTCTGGTTGGATGGAGTTTTGGCCTGCCTGGTGACATCACCAGGTGGTAAATTAGTTAATAGACCAAGAAGAAAAAGAGTTCCAAACCTCTCTGACAATAGTTTTCAGTTTTCCCCTCCCCACTCAGACCTCTCCCAGACAGTTCTAGTAAAATTCTTGCTTGAGAAATTGCTATAATGCTATTTTAATTTATTTTTGACCATTTTAATTGAAAACTAGCACAGTAAGGTACTTAATTGTTACTCAGAAATGATTTAATATTGAGATAGAAACAGCTGCATTGGTTTGAACTCCTGTATTCTTTCCTCTCTGTCATTGAGGTGTGTTGCGGGAAGTCGTGAGTTAACCCTCATCTCAGCCGGGGTAAAGTCCACCTGGAGAAGGATGTGTCCCAAATCCACCACTACTACACCCTCCACCATCCTAAGGGACCAATCAGCACTCCTAAAACGTACATATGTCCATCAATGACAATGTATGCTGAACTGTGACATGTCATTAGGCCTACAGTACACGTTGAGGAAATAGTATGAAAAACATTTCTACTCTCCTTTTCTGTGTATATGTGATGTGTGCAGTAGAATCTTGGGTTTCCTGGCTGTCTCCACAGACATGGTACTGGAGGTTAGAGATAAGTTACAGGAGGGCTCTCTGCTCACTGAGGCCCCCTGTAGTGTTTTCTATGTAGAGCAGAGGCAAGAGTCAACGCCCTAGGAGGATAGCACCAGAGGTGTGGACTCGAGACACATGACTTGGCCTCGAGTCAAAAATATGATGATTTGTAACTCAACTTTGACTTGAACACCAATGACTCGTGACTTGACTTGGACTTGAGCCTTTTGACTCGAACTGACTTGATACCCTCCCCCCAAGCCCAAATATAAAAAATGATGCTATTAAAAAAAGTGTGCAGCGCGTCAACTCTTCATTTAACGGATTACAGTTTGAATCAGACAGCAGCCAATCAAATTGTGCCAGCTGAGAAAAAGTTGTGCGTGGCAGTGCAGAGGAACGTCGGCGGGTGAATTCAGATGGAGCCCTTGGAAAGATGATACCCAAAATTATTATTTTCGGATAGAAAGACGACGCTGTATCAACAAAAAACGGATTGCAACTTGCAAAACTTGTGGGAAGAAAATTACAGATGGAGGCACAATCATTTCCACCTTTGTTCGACATTTGAAGCTGCACAAATAACATTAAGTCGTGGCTAATATAGATGACAGCTATATATTTTATTACTTTACTAGTGTATAATGTAGGCTAACGTAACGTCAAATCAATGAGCCTCCACACAGTCAGTCAGTGCGGGAATGTGATCATTGCACCCAAGATTGAGCTACAACTGGCCAGGCAGTTGGTAGCCTAAATCCTGTCTGATGTTACTGCTGTTCTTAAAACCATTGACATACGTTAGCCTACTGTAACCACACAGAGAGAGTGTCTGTGTGTGTGTGTGTGTTAAGGTTGGGTGGTTATGTACAAGCCTACATCACCTGATTGCGCTCCATAGCCATCCTCAATAGTCGATCACTATGGGGGGGGGGGGTCTTTCTCATGGCTGCCCATGTATTTCCATGGAAATATAAAGTTTATTTGGAAAGTAATAAATATATAGATATTTTTTAAAGCATTCATGATTTGCGTGAATGCAATATCCTAACTATTACTCTTGTTAAAAATATGAAATGGTATTACATTTGGTGAAGAGCACATTATGACTTGTTTTGGACTCGAAACTCAAAGTTTAGGACTTGAGACTTGACTTGATACTTGACAGTCTTGACTCGGACTTGCCTGTCTTGACATGGGACTTGACTTGGGACTTGAGTGCTAAGACTTGAGACTTACTTGTGACTTGTAAAACAATGACTTGGTCCCACCTCTGGATAGCACTGCTCATGATCACCTAAAAAGTATTATGTGAGTCTGTCAGTATCAAGTAAGAAGGCCAATCAGGTCTCATTCTGCACACCAAACATATATATGTAATATGTCCTTCCATTAATTAATTCCATTAATGCCCTTTTTCGATGTTATTTGAGTCTTGACATCATGTGTCATCATTAGACCAGGTTAGGTGGCTTTAAACAAACATACAGCGTTTGTGTTGTCTACTGTTCTGTATTTTCTGCATTGTGTTTCACTTATTTCTGCGGTCTCTCTCTGTCTTGTTTCTCTCTAGGATGCAGCAGCGCGGTAGGAGCATCACACAGGCTCACAGACAGCAGTTTGAGTTCAGTAAGAACCAGGTAGTGAGCTGCAGATACCACTGACTGGCTGTGGGAGTTACTGGGGCCTTTGGGCAACAAGCAGGGTCACCCTTTCAGTTAGTGTGGCGGAACCCCTACAATTTAACCCAATGCTGGACACTGAATGAGGGAGAGAGTAGGAGAATGGACCCCATGAGAATTTGTACTGATGTCAGAGCGTAACCCTGTCTCTCTGTCCTCCCATGTCACACCGATGTTGGAGATGACCCCCTTGTGACCCTCCTAGTACACTGTACTGTGCCTATGAGATCCAGCAACGGACACAATGACAGGGTCAAAGGTCTTCAGATGTACAAGCCAAACAGTTATGAAGCAGCCAACCAGAAGTGGGGCTGGTTACCAGAGCTCAGGGTTCTGAGTGTGTTCTACACCCTGTCTCTTTCTGAATAACGCTGTGTCTGATGCTGTACTCTGTGGGGACAGGGTTTCTCCTTCACCAGGACAGGTGATCTGTGGGGACAGGGTTTCTCCTTCACCAGGCCAGGTGTTCTGTGGGGACAGGGTTTCTCCTTCACCAGGCCAGGTGTTCTGTGGGGACAGGGTTTCTCCTTCACCAAGCCAGGTGATCTGTGGGGACAGGGTTTCTCCTTCACCAGGCCAGGTGTTCTGTGGGGACAGGGTTTCTCCTTCACCAGGCCAGGTGTTCTGTGGGGACAGGGTTTCTCCTTCACCAGGCCAGGTGTTCTGTGGGGACAGGGTTTCTCCTTCACCAAGCCAGGTGATCTGTGGGGACAGGGTTTCTCCTTCACCAAGCCAGGTGTTCTGTGGGGACAGGGTTTCTCCTTCACCAGGCCAGGTGATCTGTGGAGGCAGGGTTTCTCCTTCACCAAGCCAGGTGATCTGTGGGGACAGGGTTTCTCCTTCACCAGGCCAGGTGTTCTGTGGGGCCAAGGTCTCTCCTTCACCAGGCCAGGTGATCTGTGGGGCCAAGGTCTCTCCTTCACCAGGCCAGGTGATCTGTGGGGCCAAGGTCTCTCCTTCACCAGGCCAGGTGTTCTGTGGGGACAGGGTTTCTCCTTCACCAAGCCAGGTGTTCTGTGGGGCCATGGTCTCTCCTTCACCAGGCCAGGTGATCTGTGGGGCCAAGGTCTCTCCTTCACCAGGCCAGGTGTTCTGTGGGGACAGGGTTTCTCCTTCACCAGGCCAGGTGTTCTGTGGGGACAGGGTTTCTCCTTCACCAGGCCAGGTGATCTGTGGGGACAGGATGGATGCGTGTCCCAGCTGTTCCATTGGACTGAGAGAGAGCGTTTTTTTCCATAAGTTTCCCCCAGAATTCTCCTGCTCTACAACCACCAGCTCAGCCCAACTGGACCCAACTGGACCCCCTCAAGGTCCACAAGGTAGTGGTACATCCAGTATCCCATACAGCATTCCCTGAAATCAAGTGGGTGGGAAGTTTATTATGAAATCTAAGGTGGTGCAGATGGCTGCATTGGAGTGAACATGTTCTCCTCATGAACCCCCAGGAGAGTGTGGTATGTGTGTGTCTTCATTTCTGTGTGTGAGGGATTAAGACTCCAGCTGTGTCCTCCTGCAGATGGAGCTCAGTGAGTCTGCAGCAGAGGCCGTTCTGCATCGTCTAGAGTCACTGAGGACGGAGGCTGCAGTGCTGCAGGAGCAGACGCAGTCCCCAGAGGTGTGCAGCGCAGCCCGGACGCAGCCGAGTGTTAAGATCCTGGATCACAGCAATGGCCAGGGGGACCTAGAAGAGGGCCAGCTGATCACCGTGGCAACAAAGCCCCTGGTGAGACACCACAGGGCCACTGAAACAGACAGACACACTGTCCTCTCCTAATACTGTATTATCATGTGTAGCTACAGTAACTACATCTATACTTTAGCAGTATACTATAGCAGCATAAACAGTACAAGTATGTGTATTACTTTGTTGTTACACAGGTATACAGTATCAGTTTCTGTGTGTCTGTAGTTGCTGTCAGAATGCACCCAGTTCAGCTCCCCAGGGCTGCTCAACACCTCTACACTACAGACGGCACCCAGATCTTGCCCCTGGGCCTCAATGACTGTCTGCAGAACCCATACCCAGATACACATACCCCTGGACTTAAATATCCTGCTACCGATCTCACACACACACACACACACACACACACACACACACACACACAGGGACTGGGATGGAGTGGAGGGTCATGTCCAGACTTCACAGCTTCCCCCACTTCCTTTGAATGAGACTTGCATTCATAAGCTCTGGTGTCTGATTATATATCTGATTACACACACACCACTCAGATTACCTTAATGATGACATTTGGGCAGTATTTGCTCATCTTTGACCTTGACCACTGACCTCTCCTCTATCCCCAGGTTCAGAGATGTGTGTTCCAGGTGAGTGCTTTGTAGATAAGTGTCTACTGGCGCTGATACTGAGGTCCCCATCCATGTCTGGTTGTCCTGTGGAGAGCCCTACCTCCCCTTAGATGGTGAGACAAACACAGTGGTGCATGCATGTGCTAATGGGGAATTCATATTAGGAAATTGTACATAAATACACATACAGTAATGTCCCTTTTGCTGCTACAGCACATGTTCCATCCTGGTTATTCTTGTTCAGTTCTTTTCTTGCCTGTGGGTGAATCCTAGCAGCATTGCCCTGGGGAGGCCCGACCCAGATGAGATGCTGTTTCATTTAATAACACATTTCATGCATGGCCTGTAACGGCCAGATGCTAATGAGACGTGTGTTTTGCTGCCTGGGTGATGACTTTGCAGATAATTTTCCCTTGTATGGACTCGAGCAGCAATTAGGTGTTTGTAAATCACTGCATATTCCTATATACATAAACATGGTGTGTGCGTTATGTTGCATCAGTTAGCAGAAGAGAGATGTGGCTACAGAAGGCGAGAGTCCAGGGGAGGCTTCTGAGGGGAGGACGGCTCATAATATCGTCCGGAATGGAGCTAATGGAATGGCACATGGGTTCCATGTGTTTGATGAGTTTGATACCATTCCATTTATTCTGCTCCAGCCATTACCATGAGCCCATCCTCCCCAATTAAGCTGCCACCAACCTCCTGTGGTACTGACTGACTGATCTGGAGATAAAGAGAGACAAGATGAGGTACGTACCTGAAAGATCTGTTCTGCTCTCTATCCACCATGGCTACTGGGGCTTCATGGAATACAGGACAATAATGCATTTTTGATGGCATTTTAGTAAACATGTTTCAATTCTGTAACATTTGAAAATATTGTATTGTGTGGCTAACCTGACCTAACCGTTCTGTATCCATTTAGCGTCACAGAATGTAATCTCGCGACTTCAGGATGGTCGCACGAAGCTATTGTGTGGCCGCCACATGTACTATGGGGAATAAACTATTCTGAATAGTGCATTGAATGAACTAGATTTGCTCATTCAATGACATTGCATCTCAGTTAGTATTGTCAGTGTTCTTCTTCCTACACATCAAATCAAATTGTATTAGTCACATGCGCCGAATATAACAGGTAGACCTTACAGTGAAATGCTTACTTACGAGCCCCTCACCGACATTGCAGTTTAAAAAAATACGGATAAGAATAAGAGAGAAAAATAACAAGTAATTAAAGAACAGTAGTAAAAAATAACAATACATACTGGCACCAGTTAGTTAAGGTAGTATATACATGTAGGTAGAGTTAATTAAAGTGACTATGCATGGATGACAACAGAGTTGCAATGGTGTGGAGAGGGCAATGCGATTAGTCTCGGTAGCCATTTGACTAGATGTTAGAGTCTTATGGCTTGGGGGTAGAAGCTGTAAAGAAGCCTCTTTGACCTAGACCTAGCTTCGGTACCGCTTGCCGTGTGGTAGCAGAGAAAACAATCTATGACTAGGGTGGCTGGAGTCTTTGACAATTTTTAGGGCCTTCCTCTGACACCGCCTGGTATAGAGGTCCTGTATGGCAGGAAGTTTGGCGCCAGTGATGTACTGGGCCGTACGCACTACCCTCTGTAGTGCCTTGCGGTCAGAGGCCAAGAATTTGCCATACCAGGCAGTGATGCAACCACATGCTCTCAATGGTGCAGCTGTAGAACCTTTTGAGGATCTCAGGACCCATGTCAAATCTTTTCAGTCTCCTGAGGGGGAATAGGTTTTACCGTGCCCGCTTCATGACTGTCTTGGTGTGCTTGAACCATGTTAGTTTATTGGTGATCTGGACACCAAGGAACTTGAAGCTCTCAACCTGCTCCACCGCAGCCCCGTCGTTGAGAATGGGGGCGTGCTCGGTCCTCTTTTTCCTGTAGTCCACAATCATCTCCTTTGTCTTGATCACGTTGAGGGAGAGGTTGTTGTCCTGGCACCACACGGCCAGGTCTCTGACCTCCTCCCTATAGGTTGTCTTGTTGTTGTCGGTGATCAGGTCTGTGTCATCAGCAAATTGAATGATGATGTTGGAGTCGTGCCTGGCCGTGCAGTCATGAGTGAACAAGGAGTACAGGAGAGGGCTGAGCACACACCCCTGAGGGGCCCCTGTGTTGAGGATCAGCGTGGCAGATGTGTTGTTGCCTACAGTTAACACCTGGGGGCGCCCGTCAGGAAGTCCAGGATCCAGTTGCAGAGGGAGGTGTTGAGTCCCAGAGTCCTTAGTTTATTGATGAGCTTTGAGTGCACTATGGTGTTGAATGCTGAGCTGTAGTCAATTAATAGCATTCTCACATAGTAGGTGTTCCTTTCGTCCAGGTGGGAAATGGCCGTGTGGAGTGCAATAGAGACTGCATCATCTGTGGATACATGAGTATGATCTTAGGTGTAGAATGTACCGTCTTTACTCTTGGGTCCACCCACCCTGAAACCAAAAAGGGTTCTACCTGGAACTAAAAATAATTGTCCTATGCTATGGGAACCTTTTTTCTAAGCGTGTAGTTGTACTGCATCCCTGGTAGAGACTCTGAGAGCACTCTGCTGACATAAGCACGGTATAGAGGAGCATAATAAGAGCAAGGTTTTGATCCTTCAGAGGTGACATAGTAACCTTATTATCATGTGACATTGATAATCACTTTTTGTTTTTTCTCTCCACTCTACTAGCAGAGATGGAGACCCTACCAGAGAAAGGCCACCGGTAATTTCCAGGAACTGTACCATCAGCCTGATGTCAAGAGTTAAGGTGTACCCCAATGGAGACAGGTATATATCTATCCACGTCTGGAGGAAAAGCATGGAAGAGATACTTCCTCCAAATTCACAAAAAAGGTATTAGCCTGATATCATGATCCAGTCTGGATTCTCTATGGGGCACCATTAGTAACATGCTATATTTTGTGCCAAAGATGAATTTCCTACCACAGAATTTAGTTTTCAAACAGAACCCTAATAGAACCCTCAGTAAGTGGTAACTGTGTGTTACTGAATGTTGCAGCTGCAGTAACGTGAGGCTGGGAATGTCCTGGTCCGCTTCCAGGCTGTACGCTGCAGACGGCAGGCCTCTGTACCGTGAGGTTGGGCCTGTCCCGGTCCACCTCCAGGATGTACGCTGTAGATGGCAGGCCTCTGTACCGTGAGGTTGGGCCTATCCCGGTCCACCTCCAGGCTGTACGCTGCAGATGGCAGGCCTCTGTACCGTGAGGTTGGGCCTGTCCCGGTCCACCTCCAGGCTGTACGCTGCAGACGGCAGGCCTCTGTACCGTGAGGTTGGGCCTATCCCGGTCCGCTTCCAGGCTGTACGCTGCAGATGGCAGGCCTCTGTACCGTGAGGTTGGGCCTATCCCGGTCCGCTTCCAGGCTGTACGCTGTAGACGGCAGGCCTCTGTACCGTGAGGTTGGGCCTATCCCGGTCCGCTTCCAGGCTGTACCCTGCAGACGGCAGGCCTCTGTACCGTGAGGTTGGGCCTATCCCGGTCCGCTTCCAGGCTGTACGCTGTAGATGGCAGGCCTCTGTACCGTGAGGTTGGGCCTGTCCCGGTCCACCTCCAGGCTGTACGCTGCAGACGGCAGGGCTCTGTACCGTGAGGTTGGGCCTGTCCCGGTCCGCTTCCAGGCTGTATGCTGTAGATGGCAGGCCTCTGTACCGTGAGGTTGGGCCTGTCCCGGTCCACCTCCAGGCTGTACGCTGCAGACGGCAGGGCTCTGTACCGTGAGGTTGGGCCTGTCCCGGTCCGCTTCCAGGCTGTACGCTGCAGATGGCAGGCCTCTGTACCGTGAGGTTGGGCCTATCCCGGTCCACCTCCAGGATGTACGCTGTAGATGGCAGGCCTCTGTACCGTGAGGTTGGGCCTATCCCGGTCCGCTTCCAGGCTGTACGCTGCAGATGGCAGGCCTCTGTACCGTGAGGTTGGGCCTATCCCGGTCCGCTTCCAGGCTGTACGCTGTAGATGGCAGGCCTCTGTACCGTGAGGCTGGGCCTGTCCCGGTCCACCTCCAGGCTGTACGCTGCAGACGGCAGGCCTCTGTACCGTGAGGTTGGGCCTATCCCGGTCCGCTTCCAGGCTGTACGCTGTAGACGGCAGGCCTCTGTACCGTGAGGTTGGGCCTGTCCCGGTCCACCTCCAGGCTGTACGCTGCAGACGGCAGGCCTCTGTACCGTGAGGTTGGGCCTGTCCCGGTCCACCTCCAGGCTGTACGCTGTAGATGGCAGGCCTCTGTACCGTGAGGCTGGGCCTGTCCCGGTCCACCTCCAGGCTGTACGCTGCAGACGGCAGGCCTCTGTACCGTGAGGTTGGGCCTATCCCGGTCCGCTTCCAGGCTGTACGCTGTAGACGGCAGGCCTCTGTACCGTGAGGTTGGGCCTATCCCGGTCCGCTTCCAGGCTGTACGCTGTAGACGGCAGGCCTCTGTACCGTGAGGTTGGGCCTGTCCCGGTCCACCTCCAGGCTGTACGCTGCAGACGGCAGGGCTCTGTACCGTGAGGTTGGGCCTGTCCCGGTCCACCTCCAGGCTGTACGCTGTAGATGGCAGGGCTCTGTACCGTGAGGTTGGGCCTGTCCCGGTCCACCTCCAGGCTGTACGCTGCAGATGGCAGGCCTCTGTACCGTGAGGTTGGGCCTGTCCCGGTCCACCTCCAGGCTGTATGCTGTAGACGGCAGGCCTCTGTACCGTGAGGTTGGGCCTGTCCCGGTCCACCTCCAGGCTGTACGCTGCAGACGGCAGGGCTCTGTACCGTGAGGTTGGGCCTATCCCGGTCCGCTTCCAGGCTGTACGCTGTAGACGGCAGGCCTCTGTACCGTGAGGTTGGGCCTATCCCGGTCCGCTTCCAGGCTGTACGCTGCAGACGGCAGGGCTCTGTACCGTGAGGTTGGGCCTATCCCGGTCCACCTCCAGGCTGTACGCTGCAGACGGCAGGGCTCTGTACCGTGAGGTTGGGCCTATCCCGGTCCACCTCCAGGCTGTACGCTGTAGATGGCAGGCCTCTGTACCGTGAGGTTGGGCCTGTCCCGGTCCACCTCCAGGCTGTACGCTGCAGACGGCAGGGCTCTGTACCGTGAGGTTGGGCCTGTCCCGGTCCACCTCCAGGCTGTATGCTGTAGATGGCAGGGCTCTGTACCGTGAGGTTGGGCCTGTCCCGGTCCACCTCCAGGCTGTATGCTGTAGATGGCAGGGCTCTGTACCGTGAGGTTGGGCCTGTCCCGGTCCACCTCCAGGCTGTATGCTGTAGATGGCAGGGCTCTGTACCGTGAGGTTGGGCCTGTCCCGGTCCACCTCCAGGCTGTACGCTGCAGACGGCAGGGCTCTGTACCGTGAGGTTGGGCCTATCCCGGTCCGCTTCCAGGCTGTATGCTGTAGATGGCAGGCCTCTGTACCGTGAGGTTGGGCCTGTCCCGGTCCACCTCCAGGCTGTACGCTGTAGACGGCAGGCCTCTGTACCGTGAGGTTGGGCCTGTCCCGGTCCGCTTCCAGGCTGTACGCTGTAGACGGCAGGCCTCTGTACCGTGAGGTTGGGCCTATCCCGGTCCACCTCCAGGCTGTACGCTGTAGATGGCAGGCCTCTGATCTCCAGGGAGGACATACTACTGTGTGTGTCATCAGGAGAGCCCTACGTCAGCCGTAAAGGTTCACCTCTAACCTCTGACCCCCTCCCACTCAATGTAAAACATAGAGCAGGGGTTATTCTGATGTTTTTATTTACAGAAAGAACTGTGGATTCTGCGGTACATTTGCTAACAGATATATTTATATAAGCATTTCCCCTTTCCAGATTGTAAGGAAAAGATTGAGATGAGCCAGCTATAAGCCAGCTATGCTTGAATGACGAGACCTCGAGACCATGATTGTACAACAACAGACGGGACCAAAGGAGCTCCTGACTTCCACAGTAAGAGGAGAGGGAATAACTGTCCTAGGGGATAATGGTTGTCGAGATTATTCATATTTGTGTACTGTCTTTTTTAAATTCCAGGTGGATGACTGTCTCTACTTGGACTGCAGAATAAAATACCTGATATAAAACAACTGTGCTCTGCCTGATCAAGATAGCTATCATATACTGTGGTTCTGTCCCTATGGTCAAGCAAATCCCCAGGATGGGACACAGTGTGTGATGTTATACATTTACCACTAGAGGGAAGCAGTGGTGTGAGCCAGTCATATAGGATGCATTCAAAGTCTGCTGTGTGTCTGTGAATCATTGACCTTGGCTAAGAAATCTTGAAGTCTGTTTGTTATGATTATATTTATGATGATGATAGGTATCCTAGCATCGGTAGGTAGCCTAGCGGTTAAGAGCGTTGGGCCAGTAACTGAAAGGTCGCTGGTTTGAATTCCCGAGACGACTAGGTGAAAAATCTGTTGATGTGCCTTTGAGTAAGGCACCTAACCCTAATTGCTCCTGTAAATAGCTCTGGATAAGAGCGTCTAAATGACTAAAATATAAGAAATGTGTTACAATTGAATATGAACAATAATATTCGGAACACTATTCGGAAACAAAGAGGAATAATGTATGATTTGTCTTCTGTTCAGATTTGACTGAATGAATTGACTGTATATGATCCATATATTCTTCTGTAAGCTTGAGCTGATTTCAAATCGCACCTGAAGTGAACTGTTGATTGCTGTATGATTGGATAGTGCCTCAACAGCGCCCCTAGAGGCACTTTATCTAAAGGGGAACACTATTTCATACACCCATAGAGATAGATAGTGGACTCCTCTTTGTATCTGTGCAAATATAGCATCTGACAACATGGGCAGAGACATTAAGGCTATCTCCATTTTGAAGTACTATATTTTCTTCTTCACGATTGGCTGATCCCTCCTGATGACCAGGTTGGACATGACTCCAACAGGGTCACCAGGAATGATCAGCCAATGAAGGTGGAAGTCCCATCCAGTTGTACATGAGCAAATGTATGAATATGTTAACAAACAGGGTCTAATGTATGATTTTCAGTCGGGGTTTAGAAAAACATACTCCACTGATTCATGTCTACTTTACTTGACTGTCTTCATTAGGAAAGAGATTGATGAGGGAAATCTGTGTGGAATGGTACTGCTTGGCCTACAGAAGACCTTTGAAACAGTTAACCACTGTCTTCTAATTTCCGAACTGGAGGCACTGTGGTTAAGCAGTATCCCTCTAGGCTGGGTAAAGTCCTATTTATCAGGAAGGGAGCAAGTAGTAGAGGTTAATGCTTCACTGTCTCAGGCAAAACCAATGAGATGTGGCGTTCCACAGAGGAGCGTGCTTGGGCCTCTACTGTTTTTATTGTATACTACTGATATAAAAGATGCTTGTTCTTGCCGTATTTTTCTTTATTTTGGATGACTCTACACTTCTGGTGTCTCACAAAAGTAAAACTATGTTAGAGAGCATACTTAGCACAGAGCTTACTAACATTAGCAAATGGCTTGGAGATAATAAGCTATCTCTTCACTTAGAAAAACTTAGGAAAACTGAAGCAATTATTTTTGGATCCAGACCTAAATTGTGGAGGTCGTCTGAAATCAGAGTGGAGTTAGGGGGTGAGGTGCTGACTACTAAAACCTCTGTTAGCTACTTGGGATGTATCCTTAATGGAAGCATGGGAGGTGTGGCCAATAAGGTGCTAGGGAAGGTTAATGCCAGGACTAAGTTTTTGGCTAGATAGTCCAAGCTGCTTGATAAGGACTGAAAGTGCTAGCTACTGCCCTCATTCAATGCCATTTTGACTATACTAGTACTTCCTGGTTTGGGGGCTTATCTAAATGTATGAAGGGAAGCTCCAGATAGCCCAGAATAAGCTGATCAGGGTAGTATTGAAGGTGAGTCCACGTACTCACATAGGCAGGAGCTGCTTTCCGGAACTAAACTGGCTGCCTGTTGAGGCTAGGGTGTCCCAGATTAGACTAGATTTGGTTTACAGGAGTATTTATGGTCCTGCGCCCAGATATCTAAGTGATTACTTTCCTCGTGTTAGGGATGCACACAATCACAGCACCAGATCAGGTGTTGCTGATGTGTGCTTATACAGGTTCAGGAGTAATGCTGGGAAAGGTACTTTCTTGTATACTGGAGCCTCAGATTGGAATGAGTTGCCTCTGCCCATAAAAACAACATCCTCTCTGGACAGCTGTAAAAATAAAGTAAAAATATGTTTGATGTCCTCTGTGCCCATATGAATAACCCCTATGATGTAACTGGAATGATGAGATAGATGTTATTTTATGTTTTTGTTTTATTATTTCACTGCCATACTGTGTTCGATCTTGTCTAGCCATCTTGTCTATTCATGTGCATGTATGGCTTTTAAGTTTTATGTGTGCTTGTTTTTTAAAATGGTCGAATTAATAAAGTAAACTACATTAACATGGTGGAAGCCCTCAATAGCGCTGCCCATGCTAATACGGCCTTTTGGCCACTAGAGGCCTCTGTCATTCTAAATGGATACACCTCCATACTATACAAAAGTGGGTGTGGCCTTTGGATGGAATGCATCTCTTATGTTACAATGCATGTCAGCCGGTGCTTCAAACGACCAGCAGATGGCACTAATGCAACAGATTTCCATATGTGTACCACCAAAGCAAAACACACAGTAGGCTACCTTACCATCCCAGTAGCCTTTATTGCTGCCCGTCTCTGTAAACTTGTGATTTTAAGCAGAACAACCAACAGCAGTTAAAAAGCTGTGACTGCTGCTGGTGGCATTGTGGGTAATGGTGTCCCTTGCCTTTTCTCATTTGAGCAAAAGTCCGTCCTCCACCCTCTCTCCTCTGTGACCCTTGAAACCGATAAGTGGTTGAGTAGTCAGGGAAATGTCAGTTCATTAGTAGGCGAACGGAAGAGTGTCCTCCCCTCCTCGATAGCCACCTTTCATTGAGGATAGTCATCTGTATCCTTTTACCTGAGTCCTTTGCAGAAGTGTTTTGAAATCTGCCACTCCCCTTTAAATCAGCTTTTATTTTGTCAGAGGAGAAAAGCATGCACACATTTAAAAACAATATGCTACTGATTGTTTTGTCTATAAGTGTCTTCCACAACTAACTGAATCAGTTTGAATCACTTTACACATTTATTTAGCGATCCACATCTGTAAACAACACAATCTCAATTTGTGCAAATGTGTACAGAAAGTATTTCAGCATGTTTTGTGTGGCTTAATTTGTGTGAAAATACACACGTTTTTGTGCAACTTCATTCCTAGGAAAATACATTTTTGGAGGGCAAACTTCAGAACAATATTTTGAAAGTCATTGGAGCAATGCATTTTGGGCCTTTTTTGCATGTCCCACATTTATTTATATATAAAAAAAACAATATTGTTATCAACCAGGTTGTTACTGAAATACGTATGATAGTAGCCTTGTGTTTTTTATTGTTATTAATGCCAATGCTGTTTTCTAGGCTTGTTTTCACTTAATACTTTGGGATATTAATTTGTCAAATTTGGAGAAACAGAAGTCTGTTTGGTTTAAATTCCCTAGGTGCAACTGCATGGTATTTGCAACTATAACGAGTCTGGGCTATGATCAATTAAGCCATATCAATGCAGTTAAACAGGTTAATGTAAAATAATGAATTGTGTTGGCTTACACTTATGGCACTTCCAAGGTCGTTTCATGATGATTATTACAGTCCTGTCAATCATGTTATTTGCAGTATTTAGGCACAAGGCATATGCCAGCATTGTAGACCTACTGCCTCTGCCCGGAGGCCTACTAGGCTTTCATGACAACAGCCGTTAGAGTTCACTTTGCAATGTGTGAACCCTGGTTAGAGTCCCTGTTGCAGCTTTCACTTTCTTCCGCTACATTGGTGGCAGCGGTGGGATCACATCCAGTCTAGTTATGTGATCTAGTGGTTTTTCCACACTGTGCTGTGTGTTTCTACATTGATATATCTACTGAACAATGGATAAGCAGCAATGGGCATGACTGATAGAAGTAGTCACTACAGGTGCGATCAAGCCTTACATCAAAGTTGCCTAAAGCTGAATGGAAAGTGCTATGCCCTGACCAGTTATTCAGAAGAAAATACTGTGTGTCTGTCTAATTTACATCAGTTCATTTACCAATGTGGACTGATAACAAACACATTCTACCCATTTACAAACTACCTGTTTAAATTGTTATGACAACCATGGTATTCTGTTGTTACTGAAACTTCTATATCTAATAATCTGACAATGATCCACATCATATGGGTAGACAAATCATGTGTGTTACGCAGCAAAACACAACTATCATTTTTTTAGGATGCAAACCAGTAATATGAATCAGTGTTGATTCATCCTGTTCTGATCTAATGAGATGGATGGAGGATTTTTTACAGCCTTGAATCAAGGCCTTTCCCAGTCATGAAGGACGAAGCTAGTCCCCTCTTGGTTCTCATTGGCGACGACGGAACTCAAGTTAGGGGTTACATCTCAGACTCTCCTATACCATTTTGCCCAACATGTTATATCTCAAAGGTTGTAAATAAACCCTTTTTAACCTTTCTGATCTCCCCATCCCGGATCCGGGTTCGTGAATACAGACTCAAGCTCATTACCATAACGCAACGTTAACTATTCATGAAAATCGCAAATGAAATGAAATAAATATGCTAGCTCTCAAGCTTAGCCTTTTGTTAACAACACTGTCATCTCAGATTTTCAAAATATGCTTCTCAACCATTGCAAAACAAGCATTTGTGTAACAGTATTGATGGCTAACGTAGCATTTAGCATTAGCATTCAGCTGGCAACATTTACACAAAAAAACAGAAAAGCATTCAAAAAAATAATTTACCTTTGAAGAACTTCAGATGTTTTCAATGAGGAGACTCTCAGATAGCAAATGTTCAGTTTTTCCTGAAAGATTATTTGTTTAGGACAAATCGCTCCGTTTTCTGCGTCACGTTTAGCTATGAAAAAACCCCTGTATCCAGGATTGTGTAAATCTATCAGCAAGCTCATTAGCATAACACAACGTTAACTATTTATGAAAATCGCAAATGAAATGAAATAAATATGCCATCTCTCAAGCTTAGCCTTTTGTAAACAACACTGTCATCTCAGATTTTCAAAATATGCTTCTCAACCATAGGAAAACAATAATTTGTGTAAAAGTAGCTAGCTAGAGTTAGCATTTCGCGTTAGCATTTAGCGTTAGCATTAGCGTTAGCATCCAGCACGCAACATTAACAAAAACATAAAAGCCTTCAAATAAAATCATTTACCTTTGAAGAACTTCTGATGTTTTCAATGAGGATACTCTCAGTTAGATAGCAGATGCTCAGTTTTTCCAAAAAGATTCCTTGTGTATTAGAAATAGCTCCGTTTTATACATCACATTTGGCTACCAAAAAAAATCCATAAATTCAGTCCTCAAAATGCAAACTTTTTTCCAAATTAACTCCATAATATCGACTGACAACATGGCAAACGTTGTTTAGAATCAATCATCAAGGTGTTTTTCACATATCTCTTCATTGATACATTGTTCTTGGACACATGCTTTCTCCCCTGAATCAAATGGTAAAGTAGAAGCAGCTGGCAATTGCGCACCGAATTCGACGCAGGACACCAGGCGGACACTTGGAAAATGTAGTCTCTTATGGTCAATCTTCCAATGATATGCCTACAAATACGTCACAATGCTGCTAAGACCTTGGGCGAACGACAGAAAGTGTAGGCTCATTCGTTGCGCAATCACAGCCATATAAGGAGAGAATGGAAAACAGAGCTTCAGAAATTCTGCTAATTCCTGGGTGATGCATCATCTTGGTTTCGCCTGTAGAATGAGTTCTGGGGCACTTACAGACAAAATCTTTGCAGATTCTGAAACTTCAGAGTGTTTTCTTTCCAAAACTGTCAAGAATATGCATAGTCGTGACAAAATATCGCGCTTAAAACGGGAACGTTTTTTATCCAAAAATGAAATAGCGCCCCTAGAGCTCTAACAGGTTAAGGTGATATAACTTGTATCATTATTATAGGGCTGTGAACCCCATAGCCAAATTGCTTCAGACCGAACATTTCTCACTGGAAATTGCTGCTGACATTGAACATAGCTTAGGGTTAGGGTATTTCATTCATTTCAGAGAGTGTGTATTATAATTTCCCATCATAAAAATGTATCCCCATTCCCAATCAAATTCCATCAATACCAAAAAAAGAAAAGAAGAATCAGTGTTTTTTCTTCAATCTGGCAACCCTCATAGAGTTTGACATAGCCTTGAATAAAATGCACAATGAAAGAAATGGTGTAATGTAATGAAAAAGTGGAGCCTTGTATTAAATGCATTATGAAGAAAATGGTGTCATGTATGCTCCACAAAATATGAAATGCATTATGAAGAAAATTGTTTAGGCTTACTGTTTGCCTACATGAAAAAACTGCACCAGTGTCCCAATGTATTATGTGAAAACAAGCATAGAAACAGTATTGGCATTAATACAAAAATAATTTCATTAACTATATTGGGTTGTTAACACGTTTGTTTTTTTGTATAAATAAATGTGGGACACAAAAAAAGGCAGTGTAGAACACCATTGCCCACCATGCATTGCTCTAATAACTTACAAAAAAAATGTTTACACAGTTTGCCCCCAAAACACTGTCTTGTCCTACGAATTAAGTCACACAAAAATGTGTAAACATTAAGCCACACAAAAACGCACAAAATCGGCTGAAATACTTTTTGTAGATATTTGCACGAATTGAGTGTGAGATTGTGTTGCTGTAAAAATCAATTGCCTGATGATGCATGAGTGGAGAAGGAGAGTCTCATTTCATACAAGTGCATTTTTGTCCACTTTCCCTCTCCTCGCCGCCTCTGCTCGCCTCTCCTCGATTTTCAAAAGGAAAGGAGAGGACGGAGGAGAGAGGACGCAGGAGTTGAACAGTTCCAATTAAGAAAAGGCCCGTTTGGAGGTTTAGGGCTGGTAATTGGAGGATTAGAGTGTTGAGAGAGAACAGAAGTGGACTGTTTACCCCAGCTTTACTCTGGGCTTAGATGACATTAGATGATATTTATCAAACAATCTCAGATAATTGGGAGTGTTCTTCAAAGTAATTCCTCACATTCTGATTCAGGTGCTGTCTCTCTATTTAATTACTTGTAAATCTCAAAGATTAAATGTTCTTTTCATGGTTTGGATTCATTAAATACTGGTTAAATGAGAGTTTAGATTGAGATCATAACGTGCTGATATTGCAGACACATGCAATTTATTTTCAGCTGTTGTACAGTATGATGTAATAGAAGGCGTTTTAGTTGGACGTTACGGTGACCATTGAGTCCAGTTGTGTACACTTTGCACCTCTATGTCACCTACCACCAGTACTGACTGTTCCAACCCCACAGTTGATATTGTTACTCCTGATTTCCTGAGGTGAACATTTCACTTGGATTTCTGCTGTAATCACTTGGAGACCATCAGTTAAAGCATTAGTTTAGGTAGGCCTGGCCACTCCTCGGAGCCTGCTTCCTCTCTAGGTTTCTTATTAAGTTTCTGCCTTCTATGGAGTTTTTTCTAGCCACTATGCTCCTGCATCTGGAATGCTTGTTCTTTGGGGTTTTAGGCTGGGTATCTGTAACTGCTGTTCTAAAAAGGGCTTTATAAAATACATTTGATTTCGTAGAGCAGGTGCAGGCACGATGACCTTGGTGCCATTGGCCAGGTTTGGATTAGTGCTAGCTCTACTTAATCACAGTCAGGACAACAGTTGCATAATCTGGAATAATTTGTATTTATTTATTTAACCCTTATTTTACCAGGTAAATTGACAGAGAACACGTTCTCATTTACAGCAACAGCCTGGAGAATAGTTACAGGGAAGAGGAAAAAGCCAATTGTAAACGGGATGATTAGGTGACCATGATGGTATGAGAGACAGATTTGGGGTTAACACCCCTACTCTTACAATAAGTGTTAACTGTGTTACCAAACCTCCAGGCGAGCTTCAATGCCATGCAACACTCCTTCCGTGGCCTCCAACTGCTCTTCAATGCAAGTAAAAGTAAATGCATGCTCTTCAACTGATCGCTGCCCGCACCCGCCAGCCCATTTAGCATCACTACTCTGGACGGTTCTGACTTAGAATATGTGGACAACTACAAATACCTAGGTGTCTGGTTAGACTGTAAACTCTCCTTCCAGACTCATATTAAGCATCTCCAATCCAAAATTAAATCTAGAATTGGCTTCCTATTCCGCAACAAAGCATCCTTCACTCATGCTGCCAAACATACCCTCGTAAAACTGACTATCCTACCAATCCTTGACTTCGGCGATGTCATTTACAAAATAGCCTCCAACACTCTACTCAGCTAATTTGATGTAGTCACAGTGCCATATGTTTTGTAACCAGCCCCATATACTACCCACCACTGCTACCTGTATGCTCTCGTTGGCTGGCCCTCGCTTCATATTCATCGCCAAACCCACTGGCTCCAGGTCATCTATAAGTCTTTGCTAGGTAAAACCCTGACTTATCTCAGCTCACTGGTCACCATAGCAGCACCCACCCGTAGCACGCGCTCCAGCAGGTATATTTCACTGGTCATCCCCAAAGCCAACACTTCCTTTGGCCTCCTTTCCTTCCAGTTCTCTGCTGCCAATGACTGGAACGAATTGCAAAAATTACTGAAGCTGGAGTCTTATATCTCCCTCACTAACTTTAAGCATCAGCTGTCAGAGCAGCTTACCGATCATTGCATCTGTAAATAGCCCACCCAACTACCTCATCCCCATATTGTTATTTATTTTTTGCTCCTTTGCACCCAGGTATCTCTACTTGCACATTCATCTCCTGCACATCTATTATTCCAGTGTAAATTGCTAAATTGTCATTATTTCGCCACTATTGCCTACTTATTGCCTTACCTGTCTCATCTTACTACATTTGCACACACTGTATATATATTTTTCTATTGTGTTATTGACTGTACGTTTGTTTATCCTATGTGTAACTCTGTGTTGTTTGTGTCACACTGCTTTGCTTTATCTTGGTCAGGTGGCAGTTGTAAATGAGAACTTGTTCTCAACTGGCCTACCAGGTTAAATAAAGGTGAAATTGAAAAATACATTTAAAAAGTGTAATGGGATCTTTAGTGACCACAGAGAGTCAGACACTCGTTTAACGTCCCCCTACACAGGGCAATCATTGCCCTGGAGGCATTGAGATATTTTTTTAGACCAGAGGAAAAGGTGCCTCCTACTGGCCATCTAACACCACTTCCAGTAACATCTGCTCTCCCATCCAGGGATTGACCAGGACCAACCCTGCTTAGCTTCAAAAGCAAGCCAGTAGTGGGATACAGGGGTGGTGTGCTGCTGTCCAAACCTTTAATCCCACCAACCAATGAAAGCAGAGAGGGTACTGTACATACACTGTCAAGTCAGTTGATCCCCTCCAAACTGGCATACTTCAGACTTGCAAGCAGGTGAATGGTAGCCTGGTCTCAGATCTGTTGGTGCTGTCTTGCCGACTCATTACAATCAAGATTAAGATCACTTTATTGGTCAATTGCACACAAGGTCCAACCGAAATGTGACTTCTGCTTTTAACCCAACCACTCCAAAAGGCATATATAGAGATTTTGGGGGGCTGCCACTCTGGGAGCCATAAGGCTTACCAAAACAGTACAAACATATCTGGGACCTGGCTAGGTGAAAACACAGAGAAGACTTTCATCCTTGTCCTGGTTCTTCCCTGGGGAAATGCTTTACATCTACAATACACCTGTGTGACGTTAAGGAAGGGATCCCCACCTAATTAGCCCCTATGTTAATGTAATCAATTCTAATGAAGCTGAATGTAGATGGAGAAGTCCAGCCAGGAAAGGCCTAAGGAGAGCAGCTGGCTGCTCCATAGTGAGATAGCCTGGCTATGCTGCACAACTACCTGCCTTGCTGCACCTTAGACTGACTCGACACAGCCTAATTAATATAGACAGGACATTAGGCCTTTACCACTCTGGTGGCCTGCCTTCCATGACTTTTAAGGATTCTATTGGCTTGTTTTCACCACTTTCCTTTCTATTGCCTCTGGGCTCTGTTGTGGGCTATCGGCTTTGAGGTCCTGGCCATGGACATTGACTGGCTTACCACGTGTCCATGTGACAATTTATCACAGTGTTGGGACAGAAACTGCCTGTGGTGGAAAAAGTACCCAATTGTCATACTTGAATAAAAGTAAAGATACCTTAATAGAAAATGACTCAAGTAAAAGTGAAAGTCACCCAGTAAAATATGAGTAAAAGTCTTAAAGTATTTGGTTTCAAATATACTTAAGTATCAAAAGTAAATGTAATTGCTAAAATATCCTTAAGTATCAATAGTATAAATCATTTAAAACTCCTTATTAAGCAAACCAGAAAGCGAATGTTTGAGCTTTTTTATTTATGTACGATCAGCCAAGGGCACAATCCAACACTCAGACATAATTTACAAACTAAGCATGTGTGTTTAGTTAGTCTGCCACATCAGAGGCAAAAGGGATGACCAGAGATGTTCTTGTAACGGTTGTCGTTGGTGGAAGAAGGAGAGGACCAGGGTACAGCATGGTACGTGTTCATGATATTTTAATTACACTGACCACTAGAACAAAACGGAACAAACAAACAAAACGGAAGGAACAAACAAAACGGAACAAACAAAACGGAACAAACAAAAACGGAACAAACAAAAACGGAACAAACAAAAACGGAACAAACAAAAACGGAACAAACAAAACGGAACAAACAAAACGGAACAAACAAAACGGAACAAACAAAACGGAACAAACAAAACGGAACAAACAAAACGGAACAAACAAAACGGAACAAACAAAACGGAACAAACAAAACGGAACAAACAAAACGGAACAAACAAAACGGAACAAACAAAACGGAACAAACAAAACGGAACAAACAAAACGGAACAAACAAAACGGAACAAACAAAACGGAACAAACAAAACGGAACAAACAAAACGGAACAAACAAAACGGAACAAACAAAACGGAACAAACAAAACAGTCCTGTCTAAGACAGAGTCAGAAAACAACTACCCACAACTCAAGGGTGAAAACAGGCTGCCTAAGTATGGTTCTCAATCAGAGACAACGATCGACAGCTGCCTCTGACTGGGAACCATATCAGGCCAAACACAGAAATACAAAACATAGAAATACAAAACTTAGAATGCACACCCCAACTCACGCCCTGACCAAACTAAAACAGAGACATAAACAAGGAACTAAGGTCAGGACGTGACAGTTCTCTTGATAAGTGTGTGAATTGGACCATTTTCCTGACCTTATAAGCATGTAACGAGTACTTTTGGGTGTCAGGGAAAATGTACGGAGTAAAAAGTACATTAATTTCTTTAAGAATGTAGTGAAGTAAAAGTTGTCAAAAATATAAATAGTAAGGTACATATACCCCCAAAAACTTCTTAAGTAGTACTTTTTACTTAATTTACACCACTAGAAACTTCATGATCAATAGAAATGTTGGAATCAATTGGAGATCAATAAAATGTAGGATGTCTCTAGAATCTAGTTTCTCAGTTTTTCCTTGTGTCACTATTTCTATATTTCATCTTAAACTCTGTATTGTTGGAAAATAACCCGTAAGTAAGCATGTCACTGTTAGTATACACCTGTTGTCTATGAAGCATGTGACAAAATGTGATTTAATTTAATTTTAATTGCTTAGTTGGAGAGAAATGACCATGGTGTTAATGCAAAAGGATTTAAAATGCATACCAGCAAAAGAGCTTCATGTGTCTGCACTTTCTTACAATAGCCTTGACGGGTAAAAATTAGAGGTTGACCGATTAATCGGCATGGCCAATGAATTAGGGCCGATTTCAAGTTTTCATAACAATCGGTAATCAGCCTTTTTGGACGCTGATTATGGACGATTACATTGAATCCATGAGGAAACAGGCTGACCACCTGTTACGCGAGTGCAGCATCAGAAGGACCTTGTGGCTGCAATGAGCCAAGTAAGTTGCTAGCTAGCATTAAACTTATCTTACAAAAAACAATCAATCTTCACATAATCACTAGTTAACTACACATGGTTGATGATATTACTAGGTTAACTAGCTTGTTCTGCGTTGCATATAATCAATGCGGTGCCTGTTCATTTATCATCCAATCACAGCCTACTTCAACTTTTCTAAACGGGTGATGATTTAACAAAAGGTATTCGCAAAAAAGCACATTCGATTCACAAATGTACCTAACCATAAACATCAATGCCTTTCTTAAAATCAATACACAGAAGTATATTGTTTTTAAACCTGCCTATTTAGTTAAAATAAATGCATGTTAGCAGGCAATATTAACTAGGGAAATTGTGTCACTTCTCTTGTGTTCAGTTGAAGCAGAGTCAGGGTATATGCAACAATTTGGGCCGCCTGGCTCGTTGCGACCTGTGTTTCTTCCTAACAAAGACCGGAATTAATTTGCTAGAATTTTACATAATTATGACATAACATTGAAGGTTGTGCAATGTAACAGCAATTATTAGACTTAGGGTTGCAACCCGTTCTACAAAATACAGAATGGTTCCGTATTTCACTGAAAGAATAAACGTTTTGTTTTTGAAATGATAGTTTCCGGATTTCACCATATTAATGACCAAAGGCTCGTATTTCTGTGTGTTTATTATAATTACGTCTATGATTTGATGTTTGATAGAGCAGTCTGACAGAGGTGGTAGGCAGCAGCAGGCTCGTAAACGTTCATTCAAACAGTACTTTACTGCATTTGCGAGCAGCTCTTAGCAATGCTTTAAGCACAGCGCTGTTTATGACTTCAAACCTATCAACTCCCGAGATTAGGCTGGCAATACTAAAGTGCTTATAAGAACATTCAATAGTCAAAGGTACAGTGCCTTGCGAAAGTATTCGGCCCCCTTGAACTTTGCGACCTTTTGCCACATTTCAGGCTTCAAACATAAAGATATAAAACTATATTTTTTTGTGAAGAATCAACAACAAGTGGGACACAATCATGAAGTGGAACGACATTTATTGGATATTTCAAACTTTTTTAACAAATCAAAAACTGAAAAATTGGGCGTGCAAAATTATTCAGCCCCTTTACTTTCAGTGCAGCAAACTCTCTCCAGAAGTTCAGTGAGGATCTCTGAATGATCCAATGCTGACCTAAATGACTAAAGGTGATAAATACAATCCACCTGTGTGTAATCAAGTCTCCGTATAAATGCACCTGCACTGTGATAGTCTCAGAGGTCCGTTAAAAGCGCAGAGAGCATCATGAAGAACAAGGAACACACCAGGCAGGTCCGAGATACTGTTGTGAAGAAGTTTAAAGCCGGATTTGGATACAAAATAATTTCCCAAGCTTTAAACATCCCAAGGAGCACTGTGCAAGCGATAATATTGAAATGGAAGGAGTATCAGACCACTGCAAATCTACCAAGACCTGACCGTCCCTCTAAACTTTCAGCTCATACAAGGAGAAGACTGATCAGAGATGCAGCCAAGAGGCCCATGATCACTCTGGATGAACTGCAGAGATCTACAGCTGAGGTGGGAGACTCTGTCCATAGGACAACAATCAGTCGTATATTGCACAAATCTGGCCTTTATGGAAGAGTGGCAAGAAGAAAGCCATTTCTTAAAGATATCCATAAAAAGTGTTGTTTAAAGTTTGCCACAAGCCACCTGGGAGACACACCAAACATGTGGAAGAAGGTGCTCTGGTCAGATGAAACCAAAATTGAACTTTTTGGCAACAATGCAAAATGTTATGTTTGGCGTAAAAGCAACACAGCTGAACACACCATCCCCACTGTCAAACATGGTGGTGGCAGCATCATGGTTTGGGCCTGCTTTTCTTCAGCAGGGACAGGGAAGATGGTTAAAATTGATGGGAAGATGGATGGAGCCAAATACAGGACCATTCTGGAAGAAAACCTGATGGAGTCTGCAAAAGACCTGAGACTGGGACGGAGATTTGTCTTCCAACAAGACAATGATCCAAAACATAAAGTAAAATCTACAATGGAATGGTTCAAAAATAAACATATCCAGGTGTTAGAATGGCCAAGTCAAAGTCCAGACCTGAATCCAATCGAGAATCTGTGGAAAGAACTGAAAACTGAAGTTCACAAATGCTCTCCATCCAACCTCACTGAGCTCGAGCTGTTTTGCAAGGAGGAATGGGAAACAATTTCAGTCTCTCGATGTGCAAAACTGATAGAGACATACCCCAAGCGACGTACAGCTGTAATCGCAGCAAAAGGTGTCGCTACAAAGTATTAACTTAAGGGGGCTGAATAATTTTGCACACCCAATTTTTCAGTTTTTGATTTGTTAAAAAAGTTTGAAATATCCAATAAATGTCGTTCCACTTCATGATTGTGTCCCACTTGTTGTTGATTCTTCACAAAAAAATACAGTTTTATATCTTTATGTTTGAAGCCTGAAATGTGGCAAAAGGTCGCAAAGTTCAAGGGGGCCAAATACTTTCGCAAGGCACTGTATATGAAATACAAATGGTATAGAGAGAAATAGTCCAAGCAATAACTACAACCTAAAACATCTTAACTGGGAATATTGAAAAACTGGGAATATTAAACCACCAGCTTTCATATGTTCTCATGTTCTGAGCAAGGAACTTAAATGTTAGCTTTTTTACATGACACATATTGCACTTTTACTTTCTTCTCCAACACTGTGTTTTTGCATTATTTAAACCAAATTGAACATGTTTCATTACTTATTTGAGACTAAATAGATTTTATTTAGGTACTATATTAAGTTAAAATAAAATAGTTCATTGTTCATTCAGTATTGTTGTAATTGTCATTACTATAAATATATATTTTAAAAAATCAGCCGATTAATCGGTATTGGCTTTTTTTGGTCCACCAATAATTGGTATCTTATCTTAATTAACTGATAATGCCAGAGAAGCAGGTGTTTGGAGGATATATTGGCACGGGTGTTTTTAGGACTATATCTTGCGGAAAGACGGAAACCCGTGCCAATATATCCTCCAAACATCCGTTTCGAGGACTTTTATACAACGGCTTACCAATATATTTAAATTACTGGTTGTTCATTCTATCGGTTTGGTTGCTAGAGATGCAACCCAGTCGTTCAGTCTATTTGCTCTGTATCTATGCTTGCTAGCTAGCCAACTACAGCCAATTTACAATCACGTCAAAAAGAGCATGCAGAATAACAGCAAAGTAGCTACATTTGCATTTGTTTAAGCTGTTTTATAGAGACATTTATTTGGACACATCCATAACAATGAGCTAATGAGGCGCGATTTCGCCTGGCATAGAAAATGTGCTCACTCATCAGGACACTTGTTCAGAGCTGCTAGCCAACACTGCAAACTAGCTGCACTTAATTTTGTTTGACCTTTTTTCAATTGACATTTCTTTGAAAATATCCATAAAAAATATGCTTGCTGATTCATGATTTCGACTGGTTGAGAAAAGCTGCCTGCCTGCCCGTCTCTCGTCCCGACTCCCGACATGTTCGTTACTGTAGGACAGCTGGAGTTTGAATTGTAATATTGAAACAATGTTGCAAATGTCAGAGACAAACAGTAAGGTTTATACAAATCTCTGCTGTTGAAAACAAAATGTTAGGCTAAAAGAAATGTGAGATCATGTCTAGATACTTTTTATAGTGGAGATAAAGTTTATAAACTCCTTTTTGGGAGTTGTGTGTCAATCAGCATTCCTCTCAGTTAATGTAGTTACTCTATTTATTTATTTTGGCCCACCAGACCTAATGTACAACAAACAACACCCCCCTCTTCACTACAGGACTCATTCTACGCTCTGCCAATGCAATATTGTAATAGTTTTAACAGTTGTCAGCCCTGCATGATAATTTACAGTCTCAGGCCCCCGTCTTTGTTACAAAAGATGGATATCCCTGCAATAAGTGCCCCCAGCTATATGGGATGCATCTTGGAAGTACATTAGAAAACAAAAATCCTTGAGTGAGAGCTGGGATTAATTCATGCATTGTGTCCTGGAGCGGTATATTTACATGCTTCAGTGTTTATAAAGCATCCGGGTGTGAGTTGGGACACAGAGAGGTAACACATAATGAGGATTTAACTAGGAGACTCAGAGAAATTGATTTCATAGAGTGCAGGGGATATTTGATTGGATGTCTTCTACAATTTATGAACCTGCCCACTGGGCACAGACGTCAATTCAACATCTATTCCATGTTGGTTCAATGCAATGTCATTTAAATTAGTAGGAAACTAGTGTGTGCTGTGTGCTCTCTAGAGAGCTTTTGTGTATACTGTACCAGTCAAAAGTTTGGATACACCTACTCATTCAAGGGTTTTTCTTTATTTTTACTATTTTCTACATTGTAGAATAGTAGTGAAAACATCAAAACTATGACATAGCACATATGGAATCATACATTTGAGACAATCAGTTATATTGTGACAAGGTAGGGTAGGGGTGGTATACAGAAGATAGCCCTATTTGGTAAAAGCCCAAGTCCATATTATGGCAAGAACAGCTCAAATAAGCAAAGATAAATGACAGTCCATCATTACTTTACGACATGAAGGTCAGTCAAGATTTCAATAACTTTGAAAGTTTCTTCAAGTGCAGTCGCAAAAACCATCAAGCACTATGATGAAACTGGCTCTCATGAGGACTGCCACAGGAAAGGAAGACCCAGAGTTACCTCTGCTACAGAGGATAAGTTCATTAGAGTAACCAGCCTCAGAAATTGGCAATTAACTGCACCTCAGATTGTAGCCCAAATAAATGCTTCACAGAGTTCAAGTAAGAGACACATCTCAACATCAACTGTTCAGAGGAGACTGCGTGAATCAGACCTTCATGGTCGAATTACTGCAAAGAAACCACTACTAAAGGACACCTGGGGCACCAGGTAGCCTAGTGTTTAGAGCATTGGACTAGTAACCAGAAGGTTGCAACTCAGGGATCCCGAGTTGACAAGGCCAAAATCCCATTGTTCTTAGGCCATCATTGAAAATAAGAATTTGTTCTTAAATGATCTCCGCATGTGTGATTCCCACCGCGAAGCATGGAGGAGGAGGTGTGCTGGTGTGGGGGTGCTTTTCTACTGTCAGTGATTTATTTAGAACTCAAGGCACACAACCAGCATGGCTACCACAGCATTCTGCAGCACAACGCCATCCCATCTGGTTTGTGCTTAGTGGGACTATGATTTGTTTTTCAACAGGACAATCACCCAACACACCTCCAGGCTATGTAAGGGCTATTTGACTAAGAAGGAGAGTGAAGGAATGCTGCATCATATGATCTGGCCTCCACAGTCACCAGACCTCAACCCAATTAAGATGGTTTGGGATGAGTTGGACTGCAGAGTGAAAGAAAAGCAGCCAATAAGTGCTCAGCATATGTGGGAACTCCTTCAAGACTGTTGGAAAAGCATTCCAGGTGACTACCTCATGAAGCTGGTTGAGAGAATGCCAAGAGTGTACAAAGCTGTCATCAAGGCAAAGGGTGGCTACTTTGAAAAATCAAAAATGTATATTTTGTTTCACACTTTTTGGCTTACTACATGATTCCATATGTGTTATTTAATAGTTTGATGTCTTCACTATTATTCTACAATGTAAAAACATTATTTCTTTAAAAACTTGAATGAGTAGGTGTCCAAACTTTTAACCAGTATTGTATGTAAATACTTTCAGCCTAATCCATTAAAAAACATCCCTTTCTCAGTTCCCATTATCTGGCCATTTAGTCGTATACATATTCCATGGATTTAATAATTTCCTTAAAAATACATTTGACTTATTTTAGCTTGCTTTGGATGTGTAGCACACTCTAATTATAATATAATTACATCAGATTAAAATGATTAACGTCCAGTCAGCGTCTGTTCTTTGATACAGGTATGTACAACGTAAATCATGCTGGGACCAAGTTAATTGTTTATTATTCCCAAAGTAAATATTTAATTAATGCTCTTTCCAGAGAGGAACATGTGTATTTACACTAGGCCAGTGAGTGGGCTATCTGGAAATAATGTGCATTCACTCACAGTGACACATACTGCATCCACAAACCTTTGTTCAACCATCGACCATCCTCTGTGACCTTCATCACAATTGGTACATGTAGGCTCACACTGTACAACAAACTGCCAATTCCACTGTCTATGACAGAACCTTCTGCCTTAACCTACCTAAACTGACAGCCATATACATCATAAAGACAAATCATTACCAAATCTCTCATGACAGACCTTTTTCTCCTTTCCTTCCATGGGTAAATTGAGACCATGCGTAGCCCTTCTAACCTTCTACCTTTGATAAACATCCCCTGACAACACTAATGGTAAATGGAAGGAGAAATAATTGAACCAGGATTGAGAGAGACATGGGGAAAATGAAGACAGGCATTGGACATTGAATCCTACATGATATCTTCAAGAAGATATATTACCTGGCCTCCTTTTATCTTCACAGAGATATATTACCTGGCCTCCTTTTATCTTCACAAAGATATATTACCTGGCCTCCTTTTATCTTCACAGAGATATATTACCTGGCCTCCTTTTATCTTCACAGAGATATATTAGCTGGCCTCCTTTTATCTTCACAGAGATATATTACCTGGCCTTCATTTATCTTCACAGAGATATATTACCTGGCCTCCTTTTATCTTCACGAAGATATATTACCTGGCCTCCTTTTATCTTCACAGAGATATATTACCTGGCCTTCATTTATCTTCACAGAGATATATTACCTGGCCTCCTTTTATCTTCACGAAGATATATTACCTGGCCTCCTTTTATCTTCACAGAGATATATTACCTGGCCTCCTTTTATCTTCACAGAGATATATTAGCTGGCCTCCTTTTATCTTCACAGAGATATATTACCTGGCCTTCATTTATCTTCACAGAGATATATTACCTGGCCTCCTTTTATCTTCACGAAGATATATTACCTGGCCTCCTTTTATCTTCACAGAGATATATTACCTGGCCTCCGGATACAGATAGCTCAAGGGGTTATGCTTAGATACGCATTTAAAAAAAAGTTAACCTTTAATTAAGCATAATGAGTATGTCTCTTGATTGAAGGAAAAAGCTGTTTCAGGTGTTTGAAAAATTCTTCAACTTTGCGAGGGGGGGGGGGGGGGGGGGGGCATAGACCCCCCCCAGACCACCCGCCCAGCAATCCTAATGTACTTTGTGACCCCTCCGATTTTTGGGGTTCATGACGTCCCTGTTCGTAACAATTACCACTAGTACAAACATGCAACAATTGTGAGAGTCCCTAGCAAGAGTAAATGTGTAGCATTGCAGTGAAAAGTAATAGGACAAGTAATACTGTTTTATGGACTATGATTTGGTGTGGGGAATGTGTCAGCATTCCTCGATGTCTATTTCGAATCAAAAGCCCTATTTACCCAGACTGGATAGAAACAAAGCTAACATGGGAAACAAGCCTGGTGCCACTAAATATCAAGTAACACCCACTTAGAAAGGCTATGTCTTTGAACAAATATAAAATGACAGAGTGTGCCACAGGGTGATTACAAATTCCACCTGCGCTAAATTGGTAACAGCATATATAATGTATATACTGTGTATATTGTTGAGGTTCCTTGATCAGGTAAGAAAATATATAGTCTGGGTTTGAAATGACAAACTCTGCTCAGGCAAAGTCTCTAGAGACCCATGACATTGGACTCAATTGTTTAATTTGGTGTACTGTTTTGACTTTTCAAAACAATGCAATTTTTTCAAAGTGATGCTAGCTAGTCTTTTCCTGCATCCTCCTCTGAAGGTGGGGTTGTACAGTATATGATGCCACTGTATTGGACTGTCCTCTTTAATTATTGAACAAGTCACAATTGACAAAAATGTTTTCTACTTAGGGGTCAAAAGGTGATGATGAGGTCACAAAGGCCAAGGAAAAAGCACTGCTGCCTCACTCCTAAGATGTGACATCATTCCCAAAGTAGAAGTAATTTCCGCAAAGAAACTAGAATGTCTGACCATTTGCCAATAGTAAACCAATATCCACAGGCTGTTTTTAGCCAAGAAACTAGAGTTCATATACTGCCATCTATTTGAACCTTGGGATTTTCACAACTGGGGTGGGGTAGACAATGGAGGAGAGCATATGGGGCTGGCAGAGAAATGGGGAGTTGGTTGGTGTGTGCTTGTATGTGTGGTAGGGGTGGGTGGGGAGATATTTGTATCTCCTTCCACTGATTACCTCAGTTGCTGAATCAGTCAATATGGCTCCAGAGGGTGGGCTCAACTCAAGCTGCTGCATTCACTGGGATCCACCAGGGCTTTCCTTAACCCATTGACCACTGCTGCTTGAAAGAGCCACACTGCATTGTGTGAGCAGCCAGCAACCCTATTGATTTCTCTACCTAGCATTATGGATAAGTCCACTTAATTATTATTTTTGAGGTCAACTGAGGGTCATCTTTTTCCATACAGGAGATTGTACTGTCACTGATGTAGATATCTTTGAATAAATATAATGTGGAGTAGAATGGTAAGCAGCATGGTCTCAAGGCTAAGATTGGCTTTTCTGCTAAACTGGTTTATCGCAGGTTTTGTTCCTTATTTTCTAGATTTATTTTTATTTTACCAGGCAAGTCAGTTAAGAACAAATTCTTATTTTCAATGGCAGCCTAGGAACAGTGGGTTAACTGCCTGGTTCAGGGGCAGAACGACAGATTTTTACCTTGTCGGCTCGGGGATTCGATCTTGCAACCTTTCGGTTACTAGTCCAACACTCTAACCAATAGGATCCTGCCACCCAAATTACTGTACTGTCCATTTTCAGGAGCATTTTTGCCATCAACAGATTAAACTGAACCATGCAACCCCTCGGCGAAACCACAACTTACTCAAAAGAGCATCGACGGTGGCATACCATCACTTGACATGGACAGACGTCATGAAATACTCACCAGTCTGGTTGCCATAGAACTGAAGCCCTTCAGCCTATCCTCACACACTAAGACAACAGTTAAAGAGGGAAAAAAGAAGGAGAGAATATGAAGGCTTAGAGAAATACCCAATCCTTGTACATACTGCATGACTCCCACCAACACACACTGTCACACACAAACCGTCACATACACACACCTACATCGAAAAGCACCAGATATTGTTATCTAGGAAGTGCTGAAGTGTGAATCAACACTAAGGAAAGGTCATTTTTTCCTCTGTAATACGTTACAACTAAATGAAAATATCCTAAGTATGAGGTAATTGCATGGAGTCAGGTTATGCACCCGTGTCAGTAGAAAAGCAAAATAATGCATATGTTGTTTGCTGAAGGGGCCTTACATTAAGGAACAGGGCCACATAACAGCACTTAGACCTAATCACTTCCTCTGGGAGATTAGACCACTTCAACTGTTACTGCATAGGATCGCAAGACTGCATACAGCACACCAACATACTGAATGTTATGCACTGTTGTTCATGTATACATTTAAACTAGTTGAAGAATAGTGTTACTTTTTCTTTTCTCCTTTGTTGCTATTGAGATTGAGGATACTGCATGCATTAAGAAGGCAACATGCAGTACAACGGTCATAATAGTTTATTCACAAATGTATAGCCTGTTTTCTTATCATTTCCAAGTGAACATCATTGTTTTAATTTACCCTGATATGTACGACCTTACATTTAACAGTTCAAATGTGTATTTTATTCTGTATAATGTTAATTATTGTCGTATTTTGTATAATACGTTTTAACAATTAAAATATAGTGCAATACAACACCGACTATTTCTTTAAACAGACGTGGAATAATACCCTCAAACTTCTTAGGCAACAAAGTCGTCTATGGCTAAATGAGCCCATTTGTAGGCTATCTAAAAATATAAATCGTTCAAAAATAGCTTGCTTTTAATCCTATTTACAATTCTACTAACAGTTGTCCCAGTGCAGTCGCCTCCTTGGCTCTGAGCTTCTGTAGCCTACTGTGTGCTCTCTGACCCCGGTGGCAGTCCTCTCGCAGACTCGCGCTGCTCCGCTCTCTCGGGCTCCCCCTTCTCTTCTCACATCGAGGCTCCTATCTCGCCCGTTGCCTTTCTGTCGCATTTCCTCAAGAGCCAGCCGAGGGTCTCCCAGGGTCGAAGGTTCTGCCCTGCTAGCCACGACCTCCACCTCTCAAGACCTCCAAGTTGTCTGCGTTATCAATGGGACGGCGTTTTTGACAACATAGACAGAGCTAACCCTGAGAACATATCTACCGGATGAACGGAACTCGCCACCCGTTTGGCAAGAACATCGCTGGGAAAAAATAACGAGGCACAAAGCGGTGGGTTAGGGGTGATTTGTCATTTACGAGCCATTCGGATACAGAGGTTTCCGTCGAGGCTGTAAATGTTGCTGTTCGTAATATTGTAGATGAGAGAGCTTGGTTTATGTTTGTAATTTGTTCTGTAATGCACAATAGGCCTACAATAAATGAGGAAGAACACGATCTTGTAATATCGGGTGAGAGGTTCAATTTAGTCTCTTCTGTGTATTTAGGCTGATTGGTAGAAATGGTGCATATATTTAAAAATCCCCTTTTCCAAATGTTGCAGCGGTGAAACCAAAATTAGAGGGAACATGTTTTTATGTAAAATATCTTACAGTTCAGCTTGTAGATAATCAGCTTGTTACAGTTGACTGATAGTAAATGTCTGTCTGCACTCTGCACCGCTGCTAACCTGCTAATGTTAAATTCGTCTGGGTAGTTTTTATGTTTTAATTTTCAGTTTCCAATGTCTTGAACGAAAGTGGTGTGGTTTAAGTTCACTGTTTTGTCATCTGGCCAATACAGCAACTACAATTCGTTTGGTTACATTGTATCAATTCACTCTGTCACTTTTACATTTGTAAAAAAAAAATGTAGGCCTGGGTTATTTCAAGCCTTTTGATTGGAACTCAATGCGTACAGTAGTTTGATATTATATATTTCCTACTGACGTTACAGTATTGTTAAAGGTTTAATGTTCAAGCTTGTTTTGTATCCTAACTACTGTAGGTAAAATCTATCAGCACTTCAGAAGACATTAGCGAGAAATATGAAAGTGTATCACCTCTTCTGATATTAGTGGTTGAATAATTCTTAATTCTGGGTGTCTTCCTGATGTTGCTTTTGTACAACACAAGTGGTTCATTTAAAGCTGTCATTTACAGCAACACATTATTTTTAATCATGTCTGCTACACAATTACTGTATTTTGAGGTGTGCTCCTCTCTTTTTGTTTGCGGTGGTACAGATTGTGGCCAGTTGTCCAGAGGGCCGGTGGGTCTGAGTTAGTGAACGGGGCTGTTCTGAATGATGCCAACTCCCTAAAATGGTTCTGGATCCTGGTAAACTAACTGCCCATGTCCCAAGCAGCAGAGCCATGGCTCACAGAAACCCCCCATCTCAGGGCAAGGTGACCATCACTGTGGACGAGTACAGCTCCAACCCCACACAGGCCTTCACCCACTACAACATTAACCAGAGCCGCTTCCAACCACCCCATGTCCACATGTGAGTATCTATCTAGCCGCAGACCTGCACTGTATCTATCTCTTTTTCATCTGATGGGCCATTACAGTGCACAGAGGATTGGTTGATTGATGAATGTGTTCAAACAAAAGACTAAATATATGGACATCTGGCCTCATAACATCCACCACCATACCTTCTGTGTGCTCTATTCTCAGCACACATTAGCTTGTCTTGAATAGATGGAGTATGACTTAAACATGTTTGGTTATCCTCAGTGCCCTGTCAAATAACCTACAGTGTGTGAGGTTAAAGTGTGTGAGGTGGAAGCCACCTTTCATGTTATTAATGTAACTGAGGTCAGAGGTGAGGTGGGTTTATAAGCTATTTAACAATGCTCCTTTGACCTCTGGGTCACAGCTCAATTCTAAGTAACTTCCCTATTGACTTCTAATCATTAGGATGTAATGAGTGTTGCTGTGGATGGGATGGGTGGGCCCGGGTTGGTCAGAGTGGGAGGCAGGTGCTCCTGACTGGCTGGCTGGCTGACTGACTGACTGACTGACTGACACACAAAACTAGCTTTTCCAGCAGAGACAAAACAAAGGTGTAAGACAGATGTCGTCTTTATTGAAGTCAGGACTTCTGTTAACCAGTGTTTTTCGTTTAGTCCACGATTAACCTTTTTTTAAATTTCAGTTTTTAAATCACATCTGCGCTCTCTTTGTCTATTTGTCTTAGACCATGGACAGATGTCTCAGTACAACAGCGAGATGGACCTTGTATCAGTTAAATTGTTTATTGAAGCTATAGTAATCAAATCGGATGGAGCATTTTAGAACAGGACAGTGTAGAGTGTAATTAACAGAAGAAGCCAAAGTCAACAGTGATAGAGATATAGGTACACATGGCAAGAGTAATGAAAAACCTCCTGGATTTTGTGATGATTTGCATTAAAACACCTTGGTCGACTCATTCAAACTAGCAGCTTAATCTATAATTTTCCAGCATGATTCCATGCATTGCAGTTGGCCAGCCCTGGCAGCCCAAAATTCCACATGAGTTCACAATCACAGCCTGGCTCCCACAGTCTGGCTCCCAATGACGAGGCAACTGTGAGACTTTATGAGGGACCTGCACTAGCTTAAAGGTTGGACGGCCAATTCCAGTTTGGGATTCCTTAGACATCTTTAGAGAAGGCTGTTTTATTTGTAATGTTATTTTATATTGGAGGTTGCTGCATGTGTCACATTGACAACCTAGGTTACATTTTCAAATGGAGGGCTGCTTTAATAATTTGACACAAACTCGTACACTGATTCTGCTGTCCCTCTTCGATGACAGGGTGGAGCCCATTCCCTATGACGCCCCTAAGCCCTCCGGTCATACACGTTTCGTCTGCGTGTCGGACACACACTCCAGGACGGATGGGATCCAGATGCCATACGGGGACGTCCTGCTTCATACTGGGGACTTCACTGAACTGGGCCTACCCTCTGAGGTCAAGAAGTTCAATGACTGGCTAGGTAAAGAGAGTCACACACACTGCTGTTTTTTTGCTCTCAACCCTCAGCATCAGGGACGGACCTTGCCGTTCTGCCGCCCTAGGCCAGACCAAAAATGATGTTGAAAAGACGTGTAAAATATGTATTTTCCAGATGTTGAAATTAGGTTAAATGTAGGTTCTGAATGAAAGGTGAAAATATGTATTTTATGGACCAAAAATCAATGAATGTCCCTGGACGTTCAAATTAAGACCGGTCTAGACCACCAAATCTGAACCCAAAAGAGACGTCCAAAAGGCATCGGCCCGTGCTTACTGAGGTGTAGCCTACAGTTTTGCCTGAAATAATTTTTTTTAGGAATGCCCATCTATGTGGTCAGCCTACCATTTGTAAAACATTTTTTAAAAGATGTCCGAACAGGACCAAAAAAAGTAGGCCAAAAGACATCGGCGTTGCTCCGTGCTTAATGAGGTGTAGCCTACAGTTTTGCCTGAAATTTAATTTTGTCAGCTGCAATGGTAGGCCCACCATTAAAACAGGCTTTTTAGTCCTGATTCATGTGACTAATCAATTTGGCTACTTAAGCTCTGAATATCAGCTGCCCAACTTTATCAGGAGTTATCGTGAGCCTATTTGCGATTAAAAAAAATGATTTTACCTTTTTTTAACCATTAGGCTACCCTGCCGCAATGTGTTTCCACAGCGGGAAATGCAGAAGTATTTTTTTTTATCGCTATGCTTGTCCAAAAATGTACAGATACAAGCTTGATGCGGGGGCAGGTAGCCTAGTGGTTAGAGCATTGGACTAGTAATCGAAAGGTTGCAAGTTCGAATCCCCGAGCTGACAAGGTACAAATGTGTCGTTTTGCCCGTGAACAAGGCAGTTGAGCCACTGTTCCTAGGCTGTCATTGAAAATAAGAATTTGTTCTTAACTGACTTGCCTAGTTAAATAAAGGTAAAATGCAACTGATCATGACAATGGGGTGAAACTCCTGGACAACAGTTGATCGTCTATTCCATATTATCCATTTTACTTTGACCTGGCCTGTTTTAAGGATATGTTTGTTAACGTGACAGCACATTTTTTATTTAGGTTAGGCTATTTGATCAGAGAAACCTGCATGATGTAAAAAGTGTCCGTCTCATTACATTGTCATAGATTTTATCTCCATCCTGTAGACTACAGAAAAGGCCCCATACTCTTTCTACTGTATCCTGTATTTGCTACATGATTGATGTTTGATCATTTTTTTGACATAACGTGGAGGAGCACCCTGCCTTTGACAAAGTGGGCACTGTTTATCACAGGGCGGCATCAGTGCTCACCTTAAAAGCCTATTTTGCCACTGGTTGAGATATATTGGTTTTGGGCAGAATTATGTGAGGTTTTATGTGTTGTTGTTGGATGTCTTGGTCAGTTTAGCTCAGAAAATGTCTCCCTCGTCAATCTGCCGTCATAGCCGGTGGCCTAATCCTGCCTTATGAGCGTGCCGGCCGTGCTCAGCATACTGTACAGTAACCTCTATCTTGACTAAAAAGGTTATTAGCTGTAAGTTACTATACCAACGGTATTTGGTATCATTTGGAATTCCTTATTTAAGCAAAAACTATTCTCCTCATAAAAAATGTCTGCTTTGACGTTATTTAATATTTACTACTGTAAATTAAACATTTGAAATTAAGAACCGGCAGAAAGGAAGAAGTAACTTTCTTTGAAGGCCGGCCACACATTAAAACACTGCCATCCTCCTCAGTTTCAAATACATTTTAGCATACAGCCGAGAGAAAATTGAGTTGAGCTTTGAATTTGAGCCCTATACAGAGCTGCTGCGGTAATATAAGAGGTAACTGGGACAAAGGACCTCTCTCCAAGAAAGTAAAAAGGTCAAATGAAAAATGGTGAAATTCCCCTTTGTTGACTGAGATGTGCGTTGGCTGGGTAACTAAGGTCTTTATCTGCAGTTATTGCTCTTTTGTAAGAGGGGAGAAAAGTTCACCCTGGTCTGAGGAGGTCAAGAAGCCTTAACCTTTTCATTTGTGGCGTTTTACTTCCATGGACCATTTCCTTAACCTCTCAAAGACAACTTTCTATTCTAGTGAATGAATATTGATTCACCAACTGGGGTATTCCTAGAAACCAGGCTACTGGCCAAAGCTATGTAATGTTTATATTCTGTACATGTCACTTGCCTTATGTTGAACAGTAACAGAAAGCTATCTATCCCATCCATATTCAACATATCTTCCCTGCTGTCTCTCCTGCAGGGAGTCTACCTTATGAATTCAAGGTGGTGATTGCAGGGAACCATGAACTGACGTTTGACAAGGACTTCATGGCTGAGCTGGTCAAGCAGGATTACTATCGCTTTCCCTCCGTCTCTAAGCTGAGACCAGAGGACTTTGACGATGTTCAGGCCCTTCTCTCTAACTGTACTTACCTGCAGGACTCTGAGGTCACAGTCAAGGGATTCCGCATATACGGGGCACCATGGTAAGTTGCTCTCTTGTCTTTAGATAAGTATCATGACTTATTTACTTGTAGTCGATAGTGTTACGATACAGTGACTATAGAGGCTAATCACTGAGTGACAGACTACTGCATAATATGACCTCATTGACACTGATCACTGTACCTGAGTTTGCCGTGTTGCTCAAATATTCGTTGCTTGCTTATTAAGTCCCTGAATTAGTCTAGTTGAGTTTTTCTTAGTAGTGTGTGTCCATGGTTGATATGAAACACTGCAGACCAAGCCCATGCTGTATACTGCTTCTAAGTTCTACATTCCTTTTTGCTTTCTTCCATTTCCATACCCCATTGAGGGGATTGCCTTGTGTTGTCCTGAGTCCTGACAGGGACTCCATGTCTTTTATTAGACACAGAGTGCGTGAGAGAGAGACGTCTGTGGTTAGTTGGGTGTGGGTCAGTGCCAGCCGTGTCCTCTCCTCCTGTCCTAGACTTGGGGCATGTCCTGACACGCTACAGGCTGCCGTGGAGACAGACATGTACTTACAATGTACTCGGCTCCAAACTGTTATGTCATCACACACCCATATCCTCAGCCAGCCACACCGCTGAGTCTGAGGCCCAGTTAACCCTTCACCCACTGCTTTTCTAGTTTCCCTCCGTACTACGGTGTCACTGCTGAATGATTGATCTCTGTTTGGATGAGGAAGCCACACGGAGGGGTTTCTAAGAGTTTGTCAAGTGAAGAGTTTTGATGTAGGCATGATGCATGTGATAGACATGATCTTTGATAAGTTTTAGAATGCTGTGTCTGCTACATATTTTCTATATTTATTCCTGTGAGACACTTTTTCAAAAGGGGATATTGAGGCTATAGTTACAAAGCGTAACGTAATGTATAGAGCTAACCAAGCTTTATCTCCATTCCTGGTATTTCTTTTGTATTCTCCCTAGTAGGGTGGACAGGGACAGGCAGGCTGGCTAGCTGTACCGAGGCCCTGGGTGTCTGGAGAGGGTCGAGGCCAGAGCAGTGGAATCAGGCGATTGTGTGTCAGCCTGACTGACCCCAGTCTGGCCTCCACAACTCCCTGCTGGCTGACACATACACACCAACCTCCTTTTACTGGCTCTCTCTCCCCCAATCCCAGATCTAATAATGTTCTGTGAACCACACGCCCCCCTCTGCCCGTGTTGTTCTTCATCAGTCGCTGGACGTGTGTTCTGGGAGAAAGAGAGAGGGGTTTAGTCCCAGCTGAATAGGTATGACTACCCTGACAATGACAGTCTGACCAGGTATAGCGTAAAGATGGTGACAGTGAGAGAATTGGTATTTTAGGTCTTCATACCTTAACCTGGCTAAGTCACTATTATATTATATAAGCGTCCTGAGCCCAACTCTCATTCTCAGGGGTTAACCCTCCCGTCTTGAGGTGGGAGCTCTTCAAGCATGATTTAATCATATATTTGCCACTTCAAAGATGCTGGATATCCTGGTGATAAATAAATGTTTCTCACATTGCAGGCAGAGAGGAAAGGGCAACAATGAGGGCAGAAACATAGTGTTTCAGTCAGAGTAGTGCTGAATCAAATTATTATCTTGGAAGGGGAGCAAACCAGCCACCCAGATGCATGATGGGAGGTCTGTGGAAGAGCTCTGGGGTCGTCATTACAGGGGCTATTTTCCAGATCTCCGAGCCTCTCCAGCAGGAAGTGGCTTTTGTTCCGACACATCCTGGTTCTTTTGTTGGAGCGTATGGATCAAACCCTGGGCCTGACCCCCTTTAGGGAATGCACTCCCAGCAGGCCACGGTAACCCTTGTCACCTCAGAGCCTAGTGATCAGAGGTCATTTCCACCACCCGCAAAGAGATCAGCTAGGCTTGACAGACACTGCAGGCCTGCTCTAGGTCTGAGTCAAGACTGACTGACACAGTCTGGATGAATGTTGTAGGGGGGCGGGGGCGGGTGTGATTGTCAAAGCCAGAAATTCAAGACCTTGACCCCTAGATACTTCTGATAGCACTGCAACAGACTTTAGCCAGATAGCATGTCTGTCTGCAGACTTAAGCCTCACATTTACATTAAATGTTCCTTATCTCCTAGTAGAATACTAAAGTTCCTATAAGAACATCCAATAGTCAAAGGTTAATAAATACAAATGGTATAGAGGGAAATAGTCCTATAATTCCTATAATAACTACAACCTAAAACTTCTTACCTGGGAATATTGAAGACTCATGTTAAAAGGAACCACCAGCTTTCATATGTTCTCATGTTCTGAGCAAGGAACTTAAACGTTAGCTTTCTTACATGGCACATATTGCACTTTTACTTTCTTCTCCAACACTTTGTTTTTACATTATTTAAACCAAATTGAACATGTTTCATTATTTAATTGAGGCTAAATTGATTTTATTGATGTAATATATTAAGTTAAAATAAGTGTTAATTCAGTATTGTTGTAATTGTCTGTATCGGAATCGGCGTTGAAAAATCCTAATCGGTCGACCTCTAATACAGTACCATGACCACAGTAGCCATCTCAAATCAAATGTTATGTCACATGCTTGGTAAACAACAGGTGTAGACTAACAGTGAAATGCTTACTTACAGGACCTTCCCTACGATGCAGAGAGACATTAAAAAAAATAATAACATAAGGAATAAATACACAAGGAGCAACGATAAGTTGGCTATATACATAGGGTACCAGTTCCGAGTTGATATGCAGGGTTACGAGGTAATTTAGGTAAATATTTGTATATAGATAGTGGTAGAGTAACTAGGCAACAAGATTCAGTAGATAATTAACAGTAGCAGCAGCATATGTGATGATTCAAAATAGTTTTTGAAAAAGGGGTCAATGCAGATAGTCCGGGTAGCTATTTGGTTAACTATTTAGTAGTTTTATGACTTAGGGGTGGAAGCTGTTCTGGGTCCTGTTCCAGACTTGGTGCATCGGTACCACATGCTGTGTGGTAGGAGAGAGAACAGTCTTTGACTTGGGTGGCTGGAGTCTTTGACAATTTTTGGGCCTTCCTCTGACAACACCTGGTATAGAGGTCCTGGATGGCAAGGATCTGGATGTACGGCATGGTTAGCTCAGAGCAGGGAGGGGGTGTTATACTATAGACAGCATGGTTAGCTCGGGGGGGGGGGGTGTTATACTATAGACAGCATGGCTAGTTAAGAGCAGGGGGAGGTGTTATACTATAGACAGCATGGTTAGCTCAGAGCAGGGGGAGGTGTTATACTATAGACAGCATGGTTAGCTCAGAGCAGGGGGAGGTGTTATACTATAGACAGTATGGTTAGCTCAGAGCGGGGTGGCAGTCTGAGTCTGGCTTTAGAAAATCAAAGACTTCCTCTAATCCTCTTATGGCGCAGACACACACTGGTCATGTGACCTTTTGGGTTTACATTGGATGAGAGCCCGTCAGGCAGAGCCACAAAGAAAGTGTGGATATATGTTGCCATGGAAACCGTAGCAGAGTTGTGTGTGTCACTTCAGTGTGTGTTTGCCATTAAAGCACTTCCACTGTGTGTGTGTGGGTCAGTGAGGACAGCATAGCTCTGAGCCTGCATTTCCCCCAATCTCTCACATGGACACCCATGCTGGGCTGGTAATGTACTTTATTGACTGGGAGACTGGTCTCACTGTCATGTGTAGCTTTGATTTCCTGTCTGTTTGTGTAGCAGATAGACGGGAATGGAAAGCTGCCTGACTAATTGCCAACAGTGTGAGCGCTTAGCCTCAAATAAACCATCTGTTTATGGAAATAAATAAGGCCATATCTGACTCTGAAATGAGGTTGTAACTCCCAAGGTAAGGGCTCCAGTTTCAGCATTACTTGGTGGAAATTCCTACTATTGCTTCATGTGTGAAAACCCTCTTTCTAGTCACAACAACTTGGGACTGATCTCAAGTCATAGGCTGAATCACAAATCACTTACTCGGAGGGCCCTCCGAGCGAGAGTGGAGGGTTTGGTTTAGGATTCACCGATACTGTGGCAACCAGTGTCTTGCAACAGTCAGCGCAATATATGTGCATGTTCCTTTCTGTCTAGTCTGTGTGTATTACCTTTGTTTTTTGGTTAGCGGCGGTTTTCTACTCTACCCTGCTCTACTCTACTCTACTCTACCCTGCTCTGCTCTACCCTCTGCTCTACTCTACTGTGCTCTACCCTGCTCTACTCTACCGTGCTCTACCCTGCTCTACTCTACCTTGCCCTACAGGCCCCTGCGAGGCCTTACCTGCTGAGTGCTGACATCCCTGATTGTAAAGTGACCTTTGGCCCGGAGGTGCAAACTGCACGTCAGTGTTAATTAGCTGCTGATGTCGACAGCGCTACACTTCTCAGATCTCTCTGCACTGCCCTGCTCTGGCCCCAGCTCTGACTGACTGCAGTGCAGCGCTGGAGGCTTTCACGCTCACCCAGCATTAGGCAGTCAGGCAGGCCAAACTGGGGCACAGGGAGAGAGGCCAGGCTGCCTGAGGGGGGCAGGCAAGTGGGGGGGGGGGCAGGCAGACAGAAGAGCGGGTCAGACAGACAATAAGCAAAGCCCAGGGAGAGGTAGAGGAGGGGAGAGGTTGAGATTAGGAGTGGGATGAACACCCACAGAGGAGGAGATGCCTGCCCTCTATTCAGGGGATTACCATTTTGGATGAGCTCCAGCCTACCACAAGTCCACAGTGGATTCAGAAGGCTAGGCCTTTTGACCTATCTTTGGCAGGTTGAATAATGGTCAGGGTTTTATCTGGTTTCAATGCCCCCCCCCCAAAAAAAATCTGCAAAACCTCTTTCATATTAAAAAATAATAATTAACAATCGAGATGATTAAATTGTCAAATGTAATGGCCAAGCCTATCAAATTGCTTATGACACAGTAGTAAATAGCTATAACAACCACTACACCAGTGGTTCTGTCTGTATCAATTCAAGGGGCTTCATTGGTATGGGAAGCATATGTTAACATTGGCAAAGCAGGTGAAGGAAATAATATACAAAAGTGAACTAAACATTAAAAATGAACAGTTAACATTACACTCACAGAAGTTCCAAAATAATAAAGACATTACAAGTGTCATTATGTATACAGTGCCTTGCGAAAGTATTCGGCCCCCTTGAACTTTGCGACCTTTTGCCACATTTCAGGCTTCAAACATAAAGATATAAAACTGTATTTTTTTTGTGAAGAATCAACAACAAGTGGGACACAATCATGAAGTGGAACGACATTTATTGGATATTTCAAACTTATTTAACAAATCAAAAACTGAAAAATTGGGCGTGCAAAATTATTCAGCCCCTTTACTTTCAGTGCAGCAAACTCTCTCCAGAAGTTCAGTGAGGATCTCTGAATGATCCAATGTTGACCTAAATGACTAATGATGATAAATACAATCCACCTGTGTGTAATCAAGTCTCCGTATAAATGCACCTGCACTGTGATAGTCTCAGAGGTCCGTTTAAAAGCGCAGAGAGCATCATGAAGAACAAGGAACACACCAGGCAGGTCCGAGATACTGTTGTGAAGAAGTTTAAAGCCGGATTTGGATACAAAAAGATTTCCCAAGCTTTAAACATCCCAAGGAGCACTGTGCAAGCGATAATATTGAAATGGAAGGAGTATCAGACCACTGCAAATCTACCAAGACCTGGCCGTCCCTCTAAACTTTCAGCTCATACAAGGAGAAGACTGATCAGAGATGCAGCCAAGAGGCCCATGATCACTCTGGATGAACTGCAGAGATCTACAGCTGAGGTGGGAGACTCTGTCCATAGGACAACAATCAGTCGTATATTGCACAAATCTGGCCTTAATGGAAGAGTGTCAAGAAGAAAGCCATTTCTTAAAGATATCCATAACAAGTGTTGTTTAAAGTTTGCCACAAGGCACCTGGGAGACACACCAAACATGTGGAAGAAGGTGCTCTGGTCAGATGAAACCAAAATTGAACTTTTTGGCAACAATGCAAAACGTTATGTTTGGCGTAAAAGCAACACAGCTCATCACCCTGAACACATCGTCCCCACTGTCAAACATGGTGGTGGCAGCATCATGGTTTGGGCCTGCTTTTCTTCAGCAGGGACAGGGAAGATGGTTAAAATTGATGGGAAGTTGGATGGAGCCAAATACAGGACCATTCTGGAAGAACCTGATGGAGTCTGCAAAAGACCTGAGACTGGGACGGAGATTTGTCTTCCAACAAGACAATGATCCAAAACATAAAGCAAAATCTACAATGGAATGGTTCAAAAATAAACATATCCAGGTGTTAGAATGGCCAAGTCAAAGTCCAGACCTGAATCCAATCGAGAATCTGTGGAAAGAACTGAAAACTGATGTTCACAAATGCTCTCCATCCAACCTCACTGAGCTCGAGCTGTTTTGCAAGGAGGAATGGGAAATAATTTCAGTCTCTCGATGTGCAAAACTGATAGAGACATACCCCAAGCGACTTACAGCTGTAATCGCAGCAAAAGGTGGCGCTACAAAGTATTAACTTAAGGGGGCTGAATAATTTTGCAAGCCCAATTTTTCAGTTTTTGATTTGTTAAAGTGTCCCACTTGTTGTTTATTCTTCACAAAAACATATATTTATATCTTTATGTTTGAAGCCTGCAATGTGGCAAAAGGTCGCAAAGTTCAAGGGGGCCGAATACTTTCGCAAGGCACTGTAGTCAAAGCTTTCCTTAAGTTTGGGTCAGTCATTCTGCCACTCTGTACTCTCTTTTTAGGGCCAAATAGCATTCTAGTTTGCTCAGTTCTTTTGTTAATTCTTTCCAATGTGTCAAGTAATGTTTTTTTTTTATGATTTGGTTGGGTCTAATTGTGTTGCTGTCCTGGGGCTCTGTGGGGTCTGTTTGTGAACCAGCTTGCTTAGGGGACTCTTCTCCAGGTTCATCTCTCTGTAGGTGATGGCTTTGTTAAGGAAGGTTTGGGAATCACTTCCTTTTAGGTGGTTGTATAATTTAACGTCTCTTTTCTGGATTTTGATAATTATCGGGTGTCGGACCTTTAACCTTTATTTAACTAGGCAAGTCAGTTAAGAACAAATTCTTATTTTCAATGACGGCCTAGGAACAGTGTGTTAACTGCCTTGTTCAGGGGCAGAACGACAGATTTGTGCCTTGTCAGCTGGGGGATTCAAAATTACAACCTTTCGGTTACTAGCCCAATGCTCTAACAACTAGGCTACACTGCCGCCCATTTGTGGAAGTAACCTGTGGTGCTGATGTTTAGGCCAATGTATGTATAGTTTTTTGTGTGCTCTAGGGCAACGGTGTCTAGATGGAATTTGTATTTGTGGTCCTGGCGACTGGACCTTTTTTGGAACACCATTATTTTTGTCTTACTGAGATTTACTGTCAGGGCCCAGGTCTGACAGAATCTGTGCATAAGATCTAGGTGCTGCTGTAGGCCCTCCTTGGTTGGTGACAGAAACACCAGATCATCAGCAAACAGTAGACATTTGACTTCAGATTCTAGTAGGGTGAGGCCGGGTCCTGAAGACTGTTCCAGTGCCCTCGCCAATTCGATTATATATATGTTGAAGAGGGTGCATCTCTGTCTTACCCCACAGCCCTGTGGGAAGGAATGTGTTTTTTGCCTATTTTAACCGCACACTTGTTGCCTGTGTACATGGATTTTATAATGTCATATGTTTTACCCCCAACACCACTTTCCATCAATTTGTATAGCAGACCCTCATGCCAAATTGAATCGAAGGCTTTTTTGAAATCAACAAAGCATGAGAAGACTTTGCCTTTGTTTTGGTTTGTTTGTTTGTCAATTATGGTGTGCAGGGTGAATACGTGGTCTGTCGTACAATCATTTGGTAAAAAGCCAATTTGACATTTGCTCAGTACATTGTTTTCACTGAGGAAATGTACGAGTCTACTGTTAATGATAATGCAGAGGATTTTCCCAAGGTTGCTGTTGATGCATATTCAAATTGGTCTCCACTTTTGTGGATTGGGGTGATCAGTCAGTCCTTGGTTCCAAATATTTGGGAAGATGCCAGAGCTAAGGATGATGTTATATTTTATCATTTCATTGAGGATACCATCAACACCACAGGCCTTTTTGGGTTGGAGGGTTTTTATTTTGTCCTGTAGTTCATTCAAGGTAATTGGAGAATCCAGTGGGTTCTGATAGTCTTTAATAGTTGATTCTAAAATTTGTATTTGATCATGTATATGTTTTTGCTGTTTGTTCTTTACGAGCCAAAAAGATTGGAGAAGTGATTTACCCATACATCTGGATTGATAATTCTTTGTTTTGTTGTTAATGTTTTACAATTTTCCCAGAAGTGATTGGAGTCTATGGATTCTTCAGTTTCATTGAGCTGATTTCTGATGTGCTGTTCCTTCTTTGCCCGTAGTGTATTTCTGTATTGTTTTAGTGATTCACCATAGTGAAGGCGTAGACTCAGGTTTTCTGGGTCTCTATGTTTTTGGTTGGATAGGTTTCTCACTTTCTTTTAGGTTTTTGCATTCTTCTTCAAACCATTTGTCATTATTTATCGGTTTTCTATTTGAAATTTTTAGATTTGATAGGGAAGCTGAGAGGTCAAATATACTGTTAAGATTTTCTACTGCCACTTTTACACCTTCAATATCACAGTGGAACATTTTGTCCAGGAAGTTGTCTAAAATGGATTGAATTTGTTGTGCTTAATTGTTTTTTTTTGGTAGGTTTCCACACTACAGCCCTTCCATCTATAGCATTTCTTAATGTTACTCAGTTCCTTTTGGATTTTTGTCTATATCACTTTTGTCAGGTAAAAATCCCACTGCTTACACCAGTTTCCGTGAGCCTGCCCTCCTCAGTCCATGTATGTGTCAGTTGGGGTAAGAGGCCTCGCTATTACCCAACCACATCCAACACCCAGGAGCCAGCAAGAGCTTGTTACCCCAACATCATCATCATCCATACAGCTTATTACAGGACATCACAAGTGCTTTAATGAGCCTCCGTCTAGCACCACAATGTAATGACCTGTGAAATAACCAACCAGAGTGATGCCCTTTACCAATATTAAGTGACTCGTTTGACTAACCAGACTCATCCAGATCTATCTCTGGAGAAAAGACCCTGGATGAGATGAGTGTGAACTGTGTATAGCAGAGATCATCAACTAGATTCAGACGCGGGCCAAGTTTTTTTTTTTTTTTTGAGTGCATGGTCAAGAGGACAGAACATAATTACAAACAATTTGTAGACTGCAAATTGATGGCAAGAAGCCAAATATATATGATGTTTGACTAAAGCAAAATCATTGCAAATCTTGCCTACATAATTTACAGGTGTCCAACAATGAAATAGAAAAAACTCTGGGGCCAAATGAAACCACTGCCCCGCGGGCCGCCAGTTGGGGAACCCTGGTGTATAGCCTACTGATGATCACTGCCAGGCTGGAATGAAGGAAGGAACCCTGGTGTATAGCCTACTGATGATCACTCCCAGGCTGGAATGAAGGAAGGAACCCTGGTGTATAGCCTACTGATGATCACTGCCAGGCTGGAATGAAGGAAGGAACCCTGGTGTATAGCCTACTGATGATCACTGCCAGGCTGGAATGAAGGAAGGAACCCTGGTGTATAGCCTACTGATGATCACTGCCAGGCTGGAATGAAGGAAGGAAAACTGATCATGACACTGAGGATGGTGCTTTTGAATAGCAGCTTCTCAGTAGTGTTGAATGGGTGATTGGACCAGTGCAGTGTCACAACAAGCCTGCCTGAGTACATGGCACGGTGACGTTTAAGGTGACTCGTGTCTGCCAGAAGCTAGGACATCTGTCCAGGCCAGGGCACAGCAGAATGCAGCATTTGCAACATTTGTGACTGAGTACACATGTTTCCTAGGTAGTGTAGCAGCCCATGGGATTACAGATAGACTAGACAGACGGTAATTCCCCAGGCCCTTCTTTTCCCTCTCAGTACTACCTCTGCTGCAGCTGAGTTGTTCAACATTACAGCCAGACATAGCCATATGCCCTTCTTTTGTAGTCTAGTGCTAGTACAACCCCCACATAGTCCTGACTGAGGTGATTCATATTTGAAGATTCCAGTAGCCCTTTTAGATTGGAGAAAGTTGAGGTACTCGCAGGGCAGTGCATTAGAGTAGCTGACCTGGCCGCTTTCATAAATAACCTGAAGCTAGGGGTGCGGTCGGTGCACTGTTTTTGAGTTAAAAAGGTCTGGGCACTGTCTGAGCCATGTCTGCATTCTGTATCAGGTTCAGCTGACAGGTCACCAAGCTCAAGTGCTGATATAGCTCAAATCAAACAGATGACTTGCTGGCTTGTTGTGTACATTGGACAGGGTTGCCATATTGAATAAGAGGACCTTGTCAGAGCTTAGCTTGTGTGTGTTGTGTGCACACGTACAGGTGTGTGTGTTTGTGTAATGACAGAGAGAGAGGTGATGATCATATAGCAGCAGGTCCAGACAGTGGCTGTTATTTCAGGGCTTTAATGTCTGCTGCCTGCCTGCTACGGGGGTCAGGGTGGGAGTCAGCCAGCAGAAACGTTAGCCTAGCAATGGTGAAAGATTGCACCCCTGTGTATAACCCAACACGCTGCGTGCTAAAGCAGGCACTGGGCTTTATTTACTCTGCTATCAATCACAATTCAAGCTGCCACTGGCCTCTTAAATAAGAGGTCCAGGCACGCAGATTAGGACCCAGAAATATTTCAGGGTTCGATACTGTGACCAAGACTGTTTGACTTGGCAGTGCGACACATTTTTTGTTTATCATTGTTTATTCAAACAGTAATGTTTAATTGACCAAAAATGAACCAACTTTCTGAAGAGGAAAAACGGCAGAGGAATACCCCTGTGTGTGTGTGCAGTGCCCGTGCAATTTGCGTAGCCGTTAGCGATGTTACTGATAGCCTAATCCTATTTGGGTATATGGAAATGCAAGTAGCCTGTGCCTACCTGGAAAAACCATCATTATTTGCATCAATCCAGTGGCCATTTGTAGAGCCCAACTAATATAGGATTTTTAGGTCCGATACTGATTTTAGGGATGCAAACTCCACTGATCACCAATATATCTGACGATATGTGACCGACCTCCTTGATTCTGACTTATGTAGCAAATTTTGAGAAACAGACACCTCAAGTCCTCAACTGGCAGCTTCATTAAATAGTACACGCAAAACATCAGTCTCAACATCAACAGTGAAGAGGCGACTCCGGGATGCTGGTCTTCTAGGCAGAGTTGCAAAGAAAAAGCCATAACTCAGACTGGCCAATAAAAAGAAAAGATTAAGATGGGCAAAATAACACCGACTGGACAGAGGAACTCTGCCTAGAAGGCCAGCATCTCGGTGTCGCCTCTTCACTGTTGTCGTTGAGACTGGTGTTTTGCGGGTACTATTAATTAAGCTGCCAGTTGAGGACTTGTGAGGCGTCTGTTTCTCAAACTAGACACTAGTGTACTTGTCCTCTTGCTCAGTTGTGCACCGGGGCCTCCCACTCTTTCTATTCTGGTTAGAGCCAGTTTGAAGGAAGTAGCACACAGATGAGATATTCAGTTTCTTGGCAATTTCATGCATGGAATAGCCTTCATTTCTCAGAACAAGAATAGTGTTTCACTGTACGTGTTTCAGAAGAAGGTTCTTTGTTTCTGGACATTTTGAGCCTGTAATCGAACCCACAAATGCTGATGCTTCAGTTACTCAACTAGTCTAAAGAAAGCTAGTTGTATTGCTTGTTTAATCAGCACAGCAGCTCATTTTTAATATCGGTCAACCGATTTATCGGTCGGGCTCTTGCCATTTGTTTTGAAAACACCACCACAATTGCTCTACAAACACAGGTAGCACTCCATAAACTAAGCTTTCCCTAAAGTAGCCTAAATTGAATTAAATTGCCAAAATGGTATACCCTAATTAGCCTATTCCTGTCTATACAGAAGTAAATAAAATAATTCAGAATAGGCTACTACACCAGAAAGCATGATTTGGTCACAGAGGATCATTAGCTTTAAAAAATATGTTTTAAATCACAATGCCTACAGTCAGAAGGGCCCACAATTTGGGCGCCGCACGTGGCAAATACCACATGATTGTTGAGTTGTGACTGTCAGTGAAAAGTAGAGGTCCTTCCGGGCATATCACAATAGTTCATCATAGTTTGGAAAGCAAATGGCAATATCTGTTAAGAGAAGACGAGGAGATGAGGGAAAAAATGATTTCATCAATTTTAGAATAAGGCTGTAACCTACCAAAATGTGGAAAAAGTTCAGGGGTCTGAATACTTTCTGATGGCTCTGTATATGGATCAGACAACGTCGTTTTTATGGATCTGTTTGTCAGTGTCAGCACAGAAGAGTAGGCTACCCTGTAATTGTTGTCATAAAAGTTAGTGTAGAACCCTGGGTTAGATTTTTTTATCTGCCCCAATCAGGGCAGACAGTGGAGTCCAGACTTCCACATCCTGATGGATCATTCCCCTGCAGGAGATCACAGCAGTAGTCAATCAGTTAGCCTAGTGATGACAGCCAGGGTGGGAGAAGACACAGCTTGTGTCTACGTGGTCAAGCTAACCACAATCTCCTACCCACAATATTCCCCCTCCTGCTCCCTCTTATCCTCCACCCTGCTCCCACTTTCCCTGCTCCCCCCCCTACTCCATCTTCTCCTCCCCCCTCCTATTCCTTTTCTCCTGCTCCCTCTTCTCCCCCCCTTCTCCTCCCCCCTCCCACTCCCTCTTCTCCTGCTCTTCTCCCCCTGCTCCCTCTTCTCCCCCCTTCGCTCCCTCTTCTCCCCCCCTTCTCCTCCCCCCTCCCACTCCCTCTTCTCCTGCTCTTCTCCCCCTGCTCCCTCTTCTCCCCCCCTTCGCTCCCTCTTCTCCCCCCCTTCTCCTGCTCCCTCTCCTCCCCACCCCCTCCTAATCCCACTTTTTTATGCTCCCTCTTCCCCCCCTCCTGCTCCCACTTTTCCTACTCCCCCCCCCCCCCTCTCCTGCTCCATCTTCTCCCCCCCTCCTGCTCCTTCTGCTCCTACTCCCCCCTCTCCTGCTCCCTCTTCTCCTACTCCCCCTCCCTCACAGCATGGGAAGATAATAGCGCCCTCGGGTCCTGGGGAGCATGCCCCTCCCCCTTTCCTCCCCCCACCACATCCTGGCTATTACTGGCTTCCATATTGAGCAGCACAGCTCATTGTTCATATCTCGTCTATGTCTGCTCTGCTGGGTTGGAGAGCGACGAGAGACATCGGGGAAACGCAGGATTTATCTACCCGCTGGTGTCAGCAGTGGGATCCAGGTCTAACACAGAACAGATCTGCTTTGAATCACAGGGTTGGAGAAGGCAGTGTAGCCCAGCCTGGAGGAAAATACACTACATCACCAAAAGCATGTGGACACCACCTGCTAGTCGAACATCTCATTCCAAAATCATGGGCATTGATATGGAATTGGTTTCCCCTCTTTAGCTGCTATAACAGCCTCCACTCTTCCGGGAAGGCTTTCCACTAGATGTTGGAACATTGTTGCGGGGACTTGCTTCCATTCAGCCACAAGACCATTAGTGAGGTCGGACATTGATGTTGGACGATTAGGCCTGGCTCACTGTAGTGTTAAGATTTCCCTTCACTGGAACTAAGGGGTCTTGCCCAAACCATGAAAAACAGCCACGGACCATTATTCGTCATGATTCATCACTCCAGAGAACGTGTTTCCACTGCTCCAGAGTCCAATGGTGGTGAGCTTTACAGCACTCCAGCCGATGCTGGGCATTGCACATGGTGTTCTTAGGATTGTGTACGGCTGCTCGGCCATGGAAACCCATTTCATGAAGCTCACAACGAACAGTTCTTGTGATGACGTTGCTTCCAGAGGCAGTTTGGAACTCCGTAGTGAGTGTTGCAACCAAGGACAGACGGTTTATTTCTGCGCACTTCAGCACTTGGGGATCTCATTCTATGAGTTTGTGTGGCCTACCACTTCGCGGCTCAGCCGTTGTTGCTCCTAGACGTTTCCACTTCACAATAACAGCACTTATAGTTGTTTGGGGCAGCTCCAACAGGGCAGACATTTGAAGAGCTGGCTTGGTGAAAGGTGGCATCCTATGGCGGTGCCACTTTGAAAGACTGAGCTCTTCAGTAAAGCCATTCTACTGCCAATGTTTGTCTATGGAGATTGCATGGCTGTGTGCTCAATTTTATATACCTGTCAGCAACGGGTGGGGCTGTAATAGCCGAATCCACATATTTGAAAGGGTATCCACATGCTTTTGTGTGTATATATAGTGTTTAAAGGTGCAGTCAATATGAAGGGGCTGTTTGTGAGCTACTCCGTGCATGGCTGTGTCAGACCCTTGCTACCGCACAGTGGGGGCTGTATCAGAAATGCTGATACTGTATGTAACACAAGACCATCAAAATCTTTATGCACATTTGAAATGAACTTGGCAATAGTGGCATGGTATGAGTTCTGTTTTCATCTTGATTAAAGCTATACAATAGGAAATCAGACAGTGTGTGAGTCTCAAACTTGGCCCAGAGCCTCACCTGCACTGGAATGGCTCTTGGAGTGAAATACATAGTTGATCTGAAGGGAAGTATCAATCGGCAGTGTTTGTATGTGGTTAATAATGTCCCCCTAGGCAGCAGCAGCCCTGTGTTGAACCCTCCAGAGAGATCTCCCCCATGCATCACGGTGTAGCCTAGACTGTTCAGACAGGTTGATGAATGCACTGCGGGCCATATCAGTCATATAACCGCAGCTATCAGCGTTCATTTAGTCCAGACCAAATAGCTTCCACTTCAACCCCTCCCTCCTCCCCCCATCTCCCCAACCTCTTCCAGTTAGCTCTGGCCAGAATTAGCCGTGACCTTGGCCTGACGTGTGCCTTTCTGTCTGCCCATTATGGCCGGGACAATCTCTTTACCTCCATGTGCCCCGGCTGTCGGTAAATAAAGGCAGTAGTCAGACAGGACAGTGCTGCCCATACTGCTGTGTGAGGAGTGTCAGGAGGCCAGGGTCCCAGGGGAGACATGAAACTCTTATTAACATGCTTCTTCTCATTGGTGCTGACAGCTTAATCCATTTCCAGTGTTTGGATGACCTCTGTTATGCTGTGGCACGGGCCAGAATGAATGTCCTAGTCGTATGATAACCCTCTATCTGCCTCAATGGCTGGCTGTCTCCTGTCCCCCCCACTCCCCGGGCGCTCTGCCTCCCCGCTCGCGCTCTCCCTCTCTCTCCCCCTCGCGCTCCTTGTCTCCCCCCTGGGCACTCTGCCTCCCCGCTCGCGCTCTCCCTCTCTCTCCCCCTCGCGCTCCTTGTCTCCCCCCCTGGGCACTCTGCCTCCCTGCTCTCCCTCTCTCTCCCCCCCTCACTCTCTGCCCCCCCTCTCCCCCCTAGATCTGTCTCTTGTGTGCAGGTGTGTGTGATGTATATTTCTTTATATAACTGTTTCTACTGTGTGTTCCTACAGGACACCGTGGTTTAATGGCTGGGGTTTTAACCTTCCCCGCGGCCAGTCTCTATTGGATAAGTGGAATCAGGTTCCAGAGGGCATAGATGTTCTCATGACCCACGGACCTCCCCTCGGTGAGTTGACTTCATAGAACCCCAAAACACCCCATTCTACAGCCTTTCCCAAAGACTGCTAAAACAGCTTGCACTTATGAATTTGCCAGTATAGTTACTGTCACTCATTCATTGAACTACTGGAAGAAATGGAAGCAGAGATAGGGCGACATTTTTCTTATGTTAAAATGAGCAACAAACTACAAAGACTGTTCAATGACGAGTTTGGTATTTTTCGTCTGTTTAAAATGGTGTGTCGGTGTAGCTGAGGAATGGGAGAGTAACATCAGGTCCAACTGAACAGGTTTTCTTTGTGACCATCAACAAATTCTAATTAATTTACAGCACTGAGATCACCTATATGATCCATTCAAACATTCACAGCACATATAACGGTAATACCGCATCATTGTTTTATAGTGTAATTCGGCTTCTCCAGCACGCCTTCATTACATTAAATCATTGAGATTAGTTATTCAAATATTCCATCCATTTACTCTCGCAGAGAGTTTCACTTCCTGATAAAGTGCTTGAGGATAATGGCAAACTTCACAGATTGTGTCTAAAACTTTGCGTTTATCTGTGCATTTATACAAAAACGTTAAGATATGGAAACTGTCGCCCTTAGTTTGTCTGACCTGTCTCACTATGTTATGAATGAAAATGCTAATGTTCAATTTATTTCCGTTATGTTCATTTGTCTTTTGCAAAGGTTAATCAAGTGTGTTAATCAGTCTATTGTTGTGGTTTGGGACAGGTTTCCGGGACTGGGTTCCCAAGGAGCTGCAGAGAGTGGGCTGTGTGGAGCTGCTGAACACAGTACAGCAGAGGGTCCGACCCAAGCTCCACGCCTTTGGGGGCATCCATGAGGGTGAGAGTTCTGTGCACTGACCTCCATGGTCCTGGTTCTATAAAGGACTGAACATACATGTTAGGAAGTCGTCAGATTTCAGGCAAAACGCTTCTTAACATGGATACTGTTCTAAAGAATGGCAGTTAATCCTGAATCAGTTGGGGATAACCCGTGTCTGTTATTGTCTCTGTTTTGACTCTGGTGTCTAATATCTTTGTCCTCTGTCTGCAGGGTACGGCATTATGACGGATGGATGCACAACTTTCATCAACTCCTCCACCTGTACAGCCAGTTTCCAGCCCACAAACCCCCCCATCGTATTTGACCTGCCCAATGCATAGAGAATCGTAAAATAAACCAGAATTTTTTTAATTCAGTTGTACGAAATGCTAATCTTCAAGATATTTGTCTTTTGTAAACTGCTTGTAAAAATGCATGAAAATCGTATTCTGGTAATGAAATGATCTTTGTAAAATATTCCATATTTTCCATTCGTTTGCATTTGCTGAAGTGGCTGGTTTTCTGTATCGTTGTTTTTTTTGTTTCCTCTATGAAGATGGATAAGCGCCTTGCCTCACCGGCAAGTACACTGCCTGACCGTAACAGGACTCTTTACATAAGCAATACTTGACCTCATGATGATGATTGAACATGCATTTGGCATTGTAACTTAAGTTATTTGGTCTCTGTTAAAGGCCTGTGTATTGTTAAAAATGAAGCCTTTGAAATGAAATTGTATGTTGACATTTGTATGAAATTGGTCCAATTATTCTATACCCAGTATAGATGAATCTCTTGTGCTCTCACACTTGTTTAGGAGCTTTGTGTACTGGTGCATCATCTCCCTTGATCTGTGGCGCAACGTTTTGGAATGTTCAGAGAGAAATATGCTATGTGGACCTATCTGCAACGTTCAATCACATTTGGCTACTGAACTTGGCCGTGTTTTTCTCTAGTCAAGGTCATTGATTGACTGGCCAGTCTTGTGGTACCGTTTGACATCAAACCGTTCATTCCCATCTTATGAATAATCAGCTGTAAAGAACACTTTCACTTGATGTTAATTGAAAACAGATGCTGCATATTCTCAAATGACCCCATCTTCCATGGAGTACATGTGAGCTGGTGCTTGTGTGAGTTTTCAACATGCCCGAATCAGGCATTTTCATCTCACTTTAAGATTTGTATCGATATTCAACAGCTGTAAAATATTTGGGATGCCCTCTAAAGTACAATTTTGCTAATTGTTTTGTTTTTTTTCTGATTTTTGCACTGTGTGAAAATGCTATCTTGCTAGCACAAAACAAGTTGCCAACGGTAGTCTTCTGTCATTGTAAATGCCTGTTTAGTTTCCTGGTTTATGAACCTTTTTTAACTTGATGAATTTAGTTGCCTTTATATGCAAATAAAATTGCAAGATTTTTACCTGTTGAATAGCTATAAATTGTTTTGTATTTGACCTTAGTGAATTCATATCATCAATAAGTCTTATTTGCCAAATGATTTCTAAAACCTAAAACCTTTACCACTTGTCTGGGAAATGACAAATAGTCCCTAATACTGTACACCAGGGGTGTCAAACTCATTCCACAGAGGGCCTAGTGTCTGCAGGCTGGTTTTCAGTTAAGCCCTAGACAACGAGGTGTTGGGAGTTTCTTACTAATTAGTGATCATAATTCAGCAATCAAGTACAAGGGAGGAGCAAAAAACCTGCAGACACTCTGCTCTCCGTAGAATGAGTTTGACACGTGTCCTGTACATTGTCCTCACGTTGTTACTGTAGAAGTGGTCATGCACACTAAGGAAAGTACAGTACATAATAATAATATAATCCCTTGGATAGAGGTAAAGGTATATGTCACCACCCCCACCGGTCTTCCCTGGGCCAGACTGATTAACTCATTAATTATCCCCTGACTGAGGTGCTCTTGATACGGGTGACTGTGGCCCTATGCTGTCCTGGCAGCCTATTGATTGGAGAGACTTGTCAGGCTGGCCTTGGTCCTGGCCCTGATGGATGTCATATCGATTCTCCCCCGTTCGTAGACACCCAGTAGTTGGTCGCTAACACACCGGCCACCGGCTACTTTCTGAAGTTAGTCTTTCTGGTGTTTCCTCTCTCACTATTACAGATATACTGTAACTTACCACTCATCACTGTGGATATGTTTTAATGTTGTTGAAACCAGCTGGACATCTCAAGTCCATTTATTTTCATTAGTGGTGACTCCAGGCGACCCATCTCTAGTAAGCCTAGACCTATGTGCTCTTGGCATTGTCAAAGAGATTATATCACAGTTACTATAGGAGTAATATAGAGTACTTTGACTACACAAGGGGTTCTCAAACGTTTTGGGGCCGGGACCCTTTTTGTGTTAGCAAATTCATCAGGGACTCCCCTCATAATCAGAACACAACTCGAGTGTGATAAAAATAGCCTACATGGATTTTTATTGTTATGACGTTTTACTATGAGAAAATTTCCTGCAATTCTACACATTTTGTCCTGCCCCAATTTGCTTGAAAACAGCAACATTTTCTATCCAATTCCCAAGAGGCAGTCCTTTTAAATGTTATTTCCCGGACCTGAGACTTGGTTCATCCAGCCATGTGCTGCAGATGTCAAAATCCCTGTAGACAATTTTTAGTGAACTCGAGTTGTGTTTTGATTATGAGAGGGTCCCTGAATAATTTTTTCATATTTTGTTGTTGTTGTGGCTTTAAAGCTAATATCCTATAATTCTAAACATTATGACATTAGGCAGAGAGAAAACTTTGCCGTTTTAAAGAGTAAATTAAAGTGCATTTATGTAAAAAATAAAGTAACATTTGGTGGGAATAGTATTTAGTTGAAAAATGTATAATTGGTGGAGTTCTTTAATAACAATATCCCTTTGAGCATCCCAGGCCCGTGTTGCCTAGGGTTAAGAACATACAGTACATGGTAGATGAACAATATTGTATTGTATTGTATTGCACACTGTAAACTTACTCCACAGATCCCTTGCCCAAAGTAATTTCATCTGTTAGTAATATTCATTAAAAAAATTAAGATTATTATTTTTAAATTATTTCATATCTGGTGGTGGACCCTCTGCTGACCCCACTTTAAGAACCCCTGGACTACACAACACGTCTGGTATTCATCCATTCACTACTTGTCCCTATGTCACCCTGATTAAAGTTGAAATCCGTAAAGGGGGAATAGGCGCCACTGTTTGCCCAAGTTATGTTGATGAAGTGGAGGAGAGGAGCATCTAGCATCGTGGTTTGTAAAAGTCTCAGTACATATACTGCTATTTATCGCACGTGCAATGATGTCCGCTGGGGACAAAACTGTTTGTTGTTTGAAGTAGCTTCTTTGTTTTTGTAATATCACAAACACGTGGCAGTTTCACCAACTATGAATCATTTTACATCATCATGACGATGTGGCCGGTGACATGTTGCTTCTTGAAAACGTGTCTCCTGACATGCAAAACATTTTGGGACTGTATCAACAGTGAACTAATGAAAACAAATAGGGGATTTTAAGGATGCATGGAAAACATTGCTACACAAACAGATGGACCATATGAGAGAGAGACAGCCATCAGAAATCCTGAGCTTGCTGATTTAATACTGAGTCAAGAAGAGTAGAAGAGACCAGGGGGAGAGAGTTACTGAACCTTCCCTACCCACCCTGTCTGTCTTCAAGCCACTTTGCTGCCACCTACCCAATCCTGCTCAGGAAGTGGGATCCTGCCCCCTTCTGGACATACATCTAACATGCTACTTCATGTGTAAGAAGGACAACCATGATTTGATGACCCTCCTTTATGTATTGAAGATGGGGCAAAACAGTTTCCAATAACTCTCTTTATTCATCACACGCAGTCTGTATATTTGATTTGCGATACAGACATCACTATTGATGATACAACACAAATATATACAAATCACATGTATGAGCTTGACGGTTCATGTTGAGTGTTTAGACATTGTTACTGTACACATGACAACATCAGTTACCCTCAGTGTAAACTAATGTATGAGCTTGATTCATTCTTTGTCCTGGAGCTCTGTGGCTCAGAGGCTCAGCTCGCTGTTGGTTTTTCCCAGGAACCATGCCCTCTCCAGCCGCCCCTGAACCTCTGTCTCCCTCAGGGGCTGGGTGAGTACACGTCCTCCTCTATCCCACACATGCCCTGGGAAACACACACACACGAACACACATACTGTACAGAAAATACATTATAACAATACACACAACGTAAAAAATAAAAAAAGATTAACACTGTAATATTTTTCTGTATGCTCTTTGCAGATCTACCCACCTTGACGAGGGTGGACACAGGGTGAATGGTGCTGAGGTTCTTCAGTTTGACCTGTGCTAGGCTGGACACACTCAGACCAATGACCCAGGGGGTGTGCCCCTTCAGCTGAATCACCTCATAAGCACTGAAGATACATTTTACACTTGAGTGTGTATACAGACTCAAGATAATACTGATAATACTCTAACTGTAATCTATGCCCATGTTTCTAGAGATTAGTTGGTGATACACATTTACTTTTGACAGGGACAATGCTGATCCTCTCCCTAGAAAGGCCAGAACCTAGGAAAAAACCTAGAGAGGAACCAGGCTATGAGGGGTGGCCAGTCCTCTTCTGGCTGTGCCGGGTGGAGATTATAACAGAACATGGCCAAGATGTTCAAATGTTCATAGATGACCAGCAGAGTCAAATAATAATAATAACAGTGGTTGTCGAGGGAGCAACAGGTCAGCACCTCAGGAGTAAATGTCAGTTGGCTTTTCTAGCCAAACATTAAGAGTATCTCTACCGCTCCTGCTGTCTCTAGAGAGTTGAAAACAGTAGGTCTGGGACAGGTAGCACGTCTGGTGAACAGGTCAGGGTTCCATAGCCGCAGGCAGAACAGTTGAAACCGGAGCAGCAACACGGCTAGGTGGACTGGGGACAGCAAGGAGTCATCAGGCCAGGTAGTCCCGAGGCATGGTCCTAGGGCTCAGGTCCTCTGAGAAAGAGAAAGAAAGAAAGAAAGAAAGAAAGAAAGAAAGAAAGAAAGAAAGAGAGAAAGAGAGAAAGAGAGAATTAGAAACAGCATACTTAAATTCACACACGACACCGGATAAGACAGGAGAAGTACTCCAGATATAACAAACTGACCCTAGCCCCCCGACACATAAACTACTGCAGCATAAATACTGGAGACTGAGACGGGAGGGGTCGGGAGACACTGTGGCCCCGTCTGACGATACCCCTGGACAGACAGAGCCAAACAGGCAGGATATAACCCCACCCACTTTGCCAAGCACAGCACCCACACCACTATATCTTCAACCACCAACTTACCATCCTGAGACAAGGCCGGAGTATAGCCCACAAAGATCTCCACCACGGCACAACCCAAGGGGGGGCGCCATCCCGGACAGGAAGATCACGTCAGTGACTCAACCCACTCAAGTGATGCACCCCTCCTAGGGACGGCATGGAAGAGCACCAGTAAGCCAGTGACTCAGCACCTGTAATAGGGTTAGAGGCAGAGAATTCCAGTGGAGAGAGGGGAGCCGGCAAGGCAGAGACAGCAAGGGTGGTTCATTGCTCCAGGCCTTTCTGTTCACCTTCACACTCCTGAGCCAGCCTACAATCAATCATAGGACCTACGGAAGAGATGAGTCTTCAATAAAGACTTAAAGGTTGAGACCGAGTCTGCGTCTCTCACATGGGTAGACAGACCATTCCATAAAAATGGAGCTCTATAGAAGAAAGCCCTGCCTCCAGCTGTTTGCTTAGAAATTCTAGGGACAATAAGGAGGCCTGCGTCTGGTGACTGTAGCGTATGTGTAGGTATGTACGGCAGGACCAAATCGTAAAGATAGGTAGGAGCAAGCCCATGTAATGCTTTGTAGGTTAGCAGTAAAACCTTGAAATCAACCCTTGCCTTAACAGGAAGCCAGTGTAGAGAGGCTAGCACTGGAGTAAAATTATTACATTTTTTAGTTCTAGTCAAGATTCTAGCAGCCGTGTTTAGCACTAACTGAAGTTTAGTGCTTTATCCATGTAGCCGGAAAGTAGAGCATTGCAGTAGTCTAACCTAGAAGTAACAAAAGCATGGATTAATATTTCTGCATCATTTTTGGACAGAAAGTTTCTGATTTTTGCAACGTTACGTAGATGGGAAAAATCTGTCCTTGCAACAGTCTTGATATGTTCGTCAAAAGAGAGATCAGGGTCCAGAGTAACGCCGAGGTCCTTCACTGTTTTATTTGAGACGACCGTACAACCATCAACATTAATTGTCAGATTCAACAGAAGATCTCTTTGTTTCTTGGGACCTAGAACAAGCATCTCTGTTTTGTCCGAGTTTAAAAATAGAACATTTGCAGCCATCCACTTCCTTGTGTCTGAAACACAGGCTTCCAGGGAGGGCAATTTTGGGGCTCCACCCTGTTTCATTGAAATGTACAGCTGTGTGTCATCCGCATAGCAATGAAAGCGGTAAAATATATAGTGAAAACAATAGTGGTCCTAAAACGGAGCCTTGAGAAACACCGAAATTTACAGTTGATTTGTCAGAGGACAAACCATCCACAGAGACAAACTGATATCTTTCCGACAGTTACAATCTAAACCAGGCCAGAACTTGACCATGTAGACCAATTTGGGTTTCCAATCTCTCCAAAAGAATGTGGTGATCGATGGTATCAAAAGCAGCACTAAGGTCTAGGAGCACGAGGACAGATGCAGAGCCTCGGTCTGACGCCATTAAAAGGTAATTTACCACCTTCACAAGTGCAGTCTCAGTGCTGTGATGTGGTCTAAAACCAGACTGAAGCATTTTGTATACATTGTTTGTCTTCAGGAAGGCAGTGAGTTGCTGCGCAACAGCTTTTTCAATTTTTTTTGAGAGGAATGGGAGATTCTATATAGGCCGATAGTTTTTATTTTCTGGGTCAAGGTTGGGCTTTTTCAAGATAGGCTTTATTACTGCCACTTTTAGTGAGTTTGGTACACATCCGCTAAATAGAGAGCCATTTGTTATGATCAACATAGGACAAGTACAAGCACAGGAAGCAGCTCTTTCGGTAGTTTAGTTGGAATAGGGTCCAGCATGCAGCTTGAAGGTTTAGAGGCCATTATTATTTTCATCAATGTGCCAAGAGATATGGTACTAAAAAACTTGAGTGTCTCCCTTGATTCTAGGTCCTGGCAGACTCAGAAAAAAAGCTCAGTTGTCCTGCAGACTCAGGACAACTGAGCTTTGGAGGAATACACATATTTAAAGAGGAGTCCATAATTTACTTTCTAATGATCATGATCTTTTCCTCAAAGAAGTTCATGATTTTATCACTGCTGAAGTGAAAGCCGGGGGATTTTTTGTAAATTTAAATTTGCTATCGTAAATGTTAGCAACACCTTTGCGGGATGCGCAGGGGATATGGTCACTAGTGTAACCAGCGGGTGAGGCCTCATTTAACACAGTAAATTCATCAGGTTTAAGCCATGTTTCAGTCAAGCTAATCACATCAAGATTATGGTCAGTGATTAGTTAATTGACCATAACTGCCTTGAAAGTGAGGGATCTAACATTAAGTAGCCCTATTTTGAGATGTGAGGTATCACAATCTCTTTCAATAATGGCAGGAATGGATGAGGTCTTTATTCCAGTGAGATTGCTAAGGCGAACACCTTCATGTTTAGTTTTGCCCAACCTAGGTCGTGGCACAGACACGGTCTCAATGGGGATAGCTGAGCTGACTACACTGACTGTGCTAGTGGCAGACTCCACTAAGCTGGCAGGCTGGCTAACAGCCTGCTGCCTGGCCTGCACCCTATCTCATTGTGAAGCTAGGGGAGTTAGAGCCCTGTCTATGTTCGTAGCTAAGATGAGAGCCCCCTTCCAGCTAGGATGGAGTCTGTCACTCCTCAACAGGGCAGGCTTGGTCCTGTTTGTGGGCGAGTCCCAGAAAGAGAGCCAATTATCTACAAATTCTATATTTTGGGAGGGTCAGAAAACAGTTTTCAACCAGCGATTGAGGTGTGTGACTGCTGTAGAGCTCATCACTCCCCCTAACTGGGAGGGGGCCAGAGACAATTACTCGATGCCGACACATCTTTCTAGCTGATTTACACGCTGAAGCTATGTTGCGCTTGGTGACCTCTGACTGTTTCATCCTAACATCGTTGGTGCCGACGTGGATAACAATATCCCTATACTCTCTACACTCACCAGTTTTAGCTTTAGCCAGCATCATCTTCAGATTATCCTTAACGTTGGTAGCTCTGCCCCCTGGTAAACAGTGTATGATCGCTGGATGATTCATTTTAAGTCTAATACTGCGGGTAATGGAGTTGCCAAACATCTGCCCAGCCCTCTGAATCCTGCCCAGCCTCTAGGTCTCGGGTGATGTATATTTTTTGTATGGATTGATTGTGATGCTGTTTTTGACCTAATACAGGGGAGTGTCTCACCACTGGAGTCCCCGTGCTCTCCTATGATGTGTCCCTGGACACTGCTAGAGTGGATCTGCAGTCTCTCCCCTGTCAAGTAGTCCAGATTGGTTCTGCTGACCCTGTTCTGAGGGAACCCACTCAGCCTCCATGCCACATAGGTCAGCACATCCACCAGAGTGCCACAGAGTTCAGTACCATCGGGTTAGCCACCAGCCAGGGTTAGAAACAAATATATATATGCTCAATTACTATTGGACAGGGTTTATCCACGCTAGGAAGAAACATTTACTTAGCGAAAATAAGTCATGTAACTAAGTTTGACTTGACTCTTCTCATCAGTCTGATAATATCCTACTCACTTCTCCCTATATGAATATAAGAAGTGGACATGGTGTAGTGAGTTACTAGGGGTTTATATGACCAGGGGGATGGCATCAGGACTGTGCTGGGCCAGTGGAGGGAGGATCTGCTTCAACACCTAAATGTTCCTCTGGACCAGATCCAGACGACTCTCCCCCTTCCTCTGACGCACGCCTGCAGTGATGACGCACAGCTTGGAGTTGGCTGTGTCTGAGTAGAATAAGAGGAACAGAGAGTGATATATTACAATATGTTACAACGAAGTGGGAAAATATCCCAAACTCCACGTTTTTACATCTAGGGATTTCATAGTTTGTCACTCTGGACACATTTTCCCACAAGAGTTTGAAATACAAAAAGCATTCATCGTTCTGCTGCATCACTGTATTATTTTAAAGGAGTCAGCACACGTACATGCACACACACACACACACACACACACACACACGCAAGCATGCACACACACACACACACACACACACACACACACACACACACACACACACACACACACACACACACACACACACACGCAAGCAGGCACGCACACACACACACACACACACACACACACACACACACACACACACACACACACGCAAGCATGCACACACACACACACACACACACACACACACACACACACACACACACGCAAGCAGGCACACACACACACGCAAGCATGCACACACACACACACACACACGCAAGCATGCACACACACACACACGCAAGCATGCACACACACACACACACACACAAACACACACACACACACACACACACACACACACACACGCAAGCAGGCACGCACACACACACACACACACACGCAAGCAAGCATGCACACACACACACACACACACACACACACACGCAAGCAGGCACGCACACACACACACACACACACACACACACACACACACACACACACGCAAGCATGCACACACACACACACACACACACACACACACACACACGCAAGCAGGCACGCACACACACACACACACGCAAGCATGCACACACACACACACACACACACACACACACACACGCAAGCAGGCACGCACGCACACACACACGCGCAAGCATGCACACACACACACACACACACACACACACGCAAGCAGGCACGCACGCACACACACACACGCAAGCATGCACACACACACACACACACACACGCAGGCACGCACGCGCGCGCGCGCACGCACACACACACACACACACACACACACACACACACACACACACACACACACACACGGGGACTGAGCCAGGCTATAGCTGACCTCTGGCGGCTGAGGTCTTCAGCCACACCCTTCACAGCAAGTCACGGGGTAAGTGATAAGCTATACTAGACTGTTTATCATCAGTATTCATAGGAATTGTTGTTTGTTTGTTGGAATGGCATGGCACTGTATACAAGCTCAGAAAAAAAATCACTCAGGGGCTGGGTGAGTACACGTCCTCCTCTATCCCACACATGCCCTGGGAAACACACACACACGAACACACATACTGTACAGAAAATACATTATAACAATACACACAACGTAAAAAATAAAAAAAGATTAACACTGTAATATTTTTCTGTATGCTCTTTGCAGATCTACCCACCTTGACGAGGGTGGACACAGGGTGAATGGTGCTGAGGTTCTTCAGTTTGACCTGTGCTAGGCTGGACACACTCAGACCAATGACCCAGGGGGTGTGCCCCTTCAGCTGAATCACCTCATAAGCACTGAAGATACATTTTACACTTGAGTGTGTATACAGACTCAAGATAATACTGATAATACTCTAACTGTAATCTATGCCCATGTTTCTAGAGATTAGTTGGTGATACACATTTACTTTTGACAGGGACAATGCTGATCCTCTCCCTAGAAAGGCCAGAACCTAGGAAAAAACCTAGAGAGGAACCAGGCTATGAGGGGTGGCCAGTCCTCTTCTGGCTGTGCCGGGTGGAGATTATAACAGAACATGGCCAAGATGTTCAAATGTTCATAGATGACCAGCAGAGTCAAATAATAATAATAACAGTGGTTGTCGAGGGAGCAACAGGTCAGCACCTCAGGAGTAAATGTCAGTCGGCTTTTCTAGCCAAACATTAAGAGTATCTCTACCGCTCCTGCTGTCTCTAGAGAGTTGAAAACAGTAGGTCTGGGACAGGTAGCACGTCTGGTGAACAGGTCAGGGTTCCATAGCCGCAGGCAGAACAGTTGAAACCGGAGCAGCAACACGGCTAGGTGGACTGGGGACAGCAAGGAGTCATCAGGCCAGGTAGTCCCGAGGCATGGTCCTAGGGCTCAGGTCCTCTGAGAAAGAGAAAGAAAGAAAGAAAGAAAGAAAGAAAGAAAGAAAGAAAGAAAGAAAGAAAGAAAGAAAGAAAGAAAGAAAGAAAGAAAGAGAGAAAGAGAGAATTAGAAACAGCATACTTAAATTCACACACGACACCGGATAAGACAGGAGAAGTACTCCAGATATAACAAACTGACCCTAGCCCCCCGACACATAAACTACTGCAGCATAAATACTGGAGACTGAGACGGGAGGGGTCGGGAGACACTGTGGCCCCGTCTGACGATACCCCTGGACAGACAGAGCCAAACAGGCAGGATATAACCCCACCCACTTTGCCAAGCACAGCACCCACACCACTATATCTTCAACCACCAACTTACCATCCTGAGACAAGGCCGGAGTATAGCCCACAAAGATCTCCACCACGGCACAACCCAAGGGGGGGCGCCATCCCGGACAGGAAGATCACGTCAGTGACTCAACCCACTCAAGTGATGCACCCCTCCTAGGGACGGCATGGAAGAGCACCAGTAAGCCAGTGACTCAGCACCTGTAATAGGGTTAGAGGCAGAGAATTCCAGTGGAGAGAGGGGAGCCGGCAAGGCAGAGACAGCAAGGGTGGTTCATTGCTCCAGGCCTTTCTGTTCACCTTCACACTCCTGAGCCAGCCTACAATCAATCATAGGACCTACGGAAGAGATGAGTCTTCAATAAAGACTTAAAGGTTGAGACCGAGTCTGCGTCTCTCACATGGGTAGACAGACCATTCCATAAAAATGGAGCTCTATAGAAGAAAGCCCTGCCTCCAGCTGTTTGCTTAGAAATTCTAGGGACAATAAGGAGGCCTGCGTCTGGTGACTGTAGCGTATGTGTAGGTATGTACGGCAGGACCAAATCGTAAAGATAGGTAGGAGCAAGCCCATGTAATGCTTTGTAGGTTAGCAGTAAAACCTTGAAATCAACCCTTGCCTTAACAGGAAGCCAGTGTAGAGAGGCTAGCACTGGAGTAAAATTATTACATTTTTTAGTTCTAGTCAAGATTCTAGCAGCCGTGTTTAGCACTAACTGAAGTTTAGTGCTTTATCCATGTAGCCGGAAAGTAGAGCATTGCAGTAGTCTAACCTAGAAGTAACAAAAGCATGGATTAATATTTCTGCATCATTTTTGGACAGAAAGTTTCTGATTTTTGCAACGTTACGTAGATGGGAAAAATCTGTCCTTGCAACAGTCTTGATATGTTCGTCAAAAGAGAGATCAGGGTCCAGAGTAACGCCGAGGTCCTTCACTGTTTTATTTGAGACGACCGTACAACCATCAACATTAATTGTCAGATTCAACAGAAGATCTCTTTGTTTCTTGGGACCTAGAACAAGCATCTCTGTTTTGTCCGAGTTTAAAAATAGAACATTTGCAGCCATCCACTTCCTTGTGTCTGAAACACAGGCTTCCAGGGAGGGCAATTTTGGGGCTCCACCCTGTTTCATTGAAATGTACAGCTGTGTGTCATCCGCATAGCAATGAAAGCGGTAAAATATATAGTGAAAACAATAGTGGTCCTAAAACGGAGCCTTGAGAAACACCGAAATTTACAGTTGATTTGTCAGAGGACAAACCATCCACAGAGACAAACTGATATCTTTCCGACAGTTACAATCTAAACCAGGCCAGAACTTGACCATGTAGACCAATTTGGGTTTCCAATCTCTCCAAAAGAATGTGGTGATCGATGGTATCAAAAGCAGCACTAAGGTCTAGGAGCACGAGGACAGATGCAGAGCCTCGGTCTGACGCCATTAAAAGGTAATTTACCACCTTCACAAGTGCAGTCTCAGTGCTGTGATGTGGTCTAAAACCAGACTGAAGCATTTTGTATACATTGTTTGTCTTCAGGAAGGCAGTGAGTTGCTGCGCAACAGCTTTTTCAATTTTTTTTGAGAGGAATGGGAGATTCTATATAGGCCGATAGTTTTTATTTTCTGGGTCAAGGTTGGGCTTTTTCAAGATAGGCTTTATTACTGCCACTTTTAGTGAGTTTGGTACACATCCGCTAAATAGAGAGCCATTTGTTATGATCAACATAGGACAAGTACAAGCACAGGAAGCAGCTCTTTCGGTAGTTTAGTTGGAATAGGGTCCAGCATGCAGCTTGAAGGTTTAGAGGCCATTATTATTTTCATCAATGTGCCAAGAGATATGGTACTAAAAAACTTGAGTGTCTCCCTTGATTCTAGGTCCTGGCAGACTCAGAAAAAAAGCTCAGTTGTCCTGCAGACTCAGGACAACTGAGCTTTGGAGGAATACACATATTTAAAGAGGAGTCCATAATTTACTTTCTAATGATCATGATCTTTTCCTCAAAGAAGTTCATGATTTTATCACTGCTGAAGTGAAAGCCGGGGGATTTTTTGTAAATTTAAATTTGCTATCGTAAATGTTAGCAACACCTTTGCGGGATGCGCAGGGGATATGGTCACTAGTGTAACCAGCGGGTGAGGCCTCATTTAACACAGTAAATTCATCAGGTTTAAGCCATGTTTCAGTCAAGCTAATCACATCAAGATTATGGTCAGTGATTAGTTAATTGACCATAACTGCCTTGAAAGTGAGGGATCTAACATTAAGTAGCCCTATTTTGAGATGTGAGGTATCACAATCTCTTTCAATAATGGCAGGAATGGATGAGGTCTTTATTCCAGTGAGATTGCTAAGGCGAACACCTTCATGTTTAGTTTTGCCCAACCTAGGTCGTGGCACAGACACGGTCTCAATGGGGATAGCTGAGCTGACTACACTGACTGTGCTAGTGGCAGACTCCACTAAGCTGGCAGGCTGGCTAACAGCCTGCTGCCTGGCCTGCACCCTATCTCATTGTGAAGCTAGGGGAGTTAGAGCCCTGTCTATGTTCGTAGCTAAGATGAGAGCCCCCTTCCAGCTAGGATGGAGTCTGTCACTCCTCAACAGGGCAGGCTTGGTCCTGTTTGTGGGCGAGTCCCAGAAAGAGAGCCAATTATCTACAAATTCTATATTTTGGGAGGGTCAGAAAACAGTTTTCAACCAGCGATTGAGGTGTGTGACTGCTGTAGAGCTCATCACTCCCCCTAACTGGGAGGGGGCCAGAGACAATTACTCGATGCCGACACATCTTTCTAGCTGATTTACACGCTGAAGCTATGTTGCGCTTGGTGACCTCTGACTGTTTCATCCTAACATCGTTGGTGCCGACGTGGATAACAATATCCCTATACTCTCTACACTCACCAGTTTTAGCTTTAGCCAGCATCATCTTCAGATTATCCTTAACGTTGGTAGCTCTGCCCCCTGGTAAACAGTGTATGATCGCTGGATGATTCATTTTAAGTCTAATACTGCGGGTAATGGAGTTGCCAAACATCTGCCCAGCCCTCTGAATCCTGCCCAGCCTCTAGGTCTCGGGTGATGTATATTTTTTGTATGGATTGATTGTGATGCTGTTTTTGACCTAATACAGGGGAGTGTCTCACCACTGGAGTCCCCGTGCTCTCCTATGATGTGTCCCTGGACACTGCTAGAGTGGATCTGCAGTCTCTCCCCTGTCAAGTAGTCCAGATTGGTTCTGCTGACCCTGTTCTGAGGGAACCCACTCAGCCTCCATGCCACATAGGTCAGCACATCCACCAGAGTGCCACAGAGTTCAGTACCATCGGGTTAGCCACCAGCCAGGGTTAGAAACAAATATATATATGCTCAATTACTATTGGACAGGGTTTATCCACGCTAGGAAGAAACATTTACTTAGCGAAAATAAGTCATGTAACTAAGTTTGACTTGACTCTTCTCATCAGTCTGATAATATCCTACTCACTTCTCCCTATATGAATATAAGAAGTGGACATGGTGTAGTGAGTTACTAGGGGTTTATATGACCAGGGGGATGGCATCAGGACTGTGCTGGGCCAGTGGAGGGAGGATCTGCTTCAACACCTAAATGTTCCTCTGGACCAGATCCAGACGACTCTCCCCCTTCCTCTGACGCACGCCTGCAGTGATGACGCACAGCTTGGAGTTGGCTGTGTCTGAGTAGAATAAGAGGAACAGAGAGTGATATATTACAATATGTTACAACGAAGTGGGAAAATATCCCAAACTCCACGTTTTTACATCTAGGGATTTCATAGTTTGTCACTCTGGACACATTTTCCCACAAGAGTTTGAAATACAAAAAGCATTCATCGTTCTGCTGCATCACTGTATTATTTTAAAGGAGTCAGCACACGTACATGCACACACACACACACACACACACACACACACGCAAGCATGCACACACACACACACACACACACACACACACACACACACACACACACACACACACACACGCAAGCAGGCACGCACACACACACACACACACACACACACACACACACACACACGCAAGCATGCACACACACACACACACACACACACACACACACACACACACACACACACACGCAAGCAGGCACACACACACACGCAAGCATGCACACACACACACACACACACGCAAGCATGCACACACACACACACGCAAGCATGCACACACACACACACACACACAAACACACACACACACACACACACACACACACACACACACGCAAGCAGGCACGCACACACACACACACACACACGCAAGCAAGCATGCACACACACACACACACACACACACACACACACACGCAAGCAGGCACGCACACACACACACACACACACACACACACACACACACACACACACGCAAGCATGCACACACACACACACACACACACACACACACACACACACACACACGCAAGCAGGCACGCACACACACACACACACGCAAGCATGCACACACACACACACACACACACACACACACACACACGCAAGCAGGCACGCACGCACACACACACGCGCAAGCATGCACACACACACACACACACACACACACACACACGCAAGCAGGCACGCACGCACACACACACACGCAAGCATGCACACACACACACACACACGCAGGCACGCACGCGCGCGCGCGCACGCACACACACACACACACACACACACACACACACACACACACACACACACACGGGGACTGAGCCAGGCTATAGCTGACCTCTGGCGGCTGAGGTCTTCAGCCACACCCTTCACAGCAAGTCACGGGGTAAGTGATAAGCTATACTAGACTGTTTATCATCAGTATTCATAGGAATTGTTGTTTGTTTGTTGGAATGGCATGGCACTGTATACAAGCTCAGAAAAAAAATCTAAAGTCTTTGGTGCTCGCTCTGCACAGTGGAATATGCACAGTGTAACTCACTGTAAGATACTGAGGGAACATGCCATACTGACATTACCCACACCCAAGATGGTCACTTTGGTGTTTCCACCTCCTGGTCTAGGACTGATGTGGTTTCTCTCTGACAGTAAACATGGCATCTGCTTTTGATATAGTGGATAGAATAGGGACAACACAACATGTAATGCTTTTTCTATACAGAGTTTGGCATAGTGGCAACATCATGCAATAACCAGGTGAATACAATGTAACTATACTGTATATCACTAAATGGACTGACTGTCACCTGTTTCTTGCATGATATTATAACCTACCTCTAATTATAATATATGAAAAGTTCAATGATGTATAATTCCGAAAAGTGGAGCCTTTTCATGTAATTGTAGCCTCGTAAAGTTCGATGCTCTTGCGATCATGGGTGGAATGACTAATAAGAGATGTTCCATTTTTTCACACTAGATGGCAGAAAATTCATTCCTAAAAGTTTCAATGAGAATGAGCTTTAACACTGGGACAAGAAAGCAGTGTCCAAAAAAAGCTACTGAAAAGAAGCGCTCTCTGTGGGGATGGGAATGGAAAGTGTGGTCTGTGCTGGTGTACGGTGTGCACGCGGAGTAACCAATTTGCAGCCTCTGTGCATGGATATTCTGCACACAAAAAAACATTTTATTTGGGTGAGTATTTTATATTTGACCATTTTTTTCCCCCATACAGTTATATGATATCATGTTAGATGGACTAGGCTAATTTTGATGCATTCGTATAATTTTTTATTTTGTATTTTCTACATCCCGGTTTCAGTCAGTCACATTCTATATTCATATTGTAGGCTAAGTCTAATGGTTAAACTTGAAATACGTTTATATCTACTGCAGTATGTAACCTATTTGGGTTTCTTTAGTTAAGTGAGAGTGATAGTTTTACAGTGGAGTTTTAAAAATCATCGGTGTTCCCAAACGATCATAATGAGAATGATGATGACAATGATGTATCAATTTAATGCAACCTTGCATATATATATATTCCGACACACATACTCATTAAAGGGTTTTTCTTCATTTGACTATTTTACTAGAAATGTATGTCTAAACTATTGAACAACACATATGGAATCATGTAGTAACCAAAAAAGTGTTAAACAAATCAAAATATATTTTATATTTGAGATTCTTCAAAGTAGCCACACTTTGCCTTGATGAAGCGTTGCACATTCTCTCAACCAGCTTCATGAGGTAGTCACCTGGAATGCATTTCAATTAACAGGTGTGCCTTGTTAAAAGATAATTTGTGGAATTTCTTTCCTTTTTAATGTGTTTGAGCCAATCAGTTGTGTTGTGACAAGGTATGGGTGGAATACAGAAGATAGCCCTATTTGGCCCTAAAAGACCCAGTCCATATTATGGCAAGAACAGCTCAAATAAGCAAAGAGAAACGACATTCCATCATTACTAAACGACATGAAGGTCAGTCAATCAGGAAAATGTCAATAACTTTGAAAGTTTCTTCAAGTGTAGTCGCCAAAATCATCAAGCGTTATGATGAAACTGGCTCTCATGATGACTGCCACGGGAAAGGAAGACCCAGAGTTACCTCTGCTGCAGAGGACAAGTTAATTCGAGTTACCAGCCTGAGAAATTGCCCAAATAATTGCTTCACAGAGTTCAAGTACAGACACATCTCAACATCAACTGTTCAGAGAAGACTTCGAGAATCAGTCCTTCAAATTGCTGCAAAGAAACCACTACTAAAGGACACCAATGAGAAGAAGAGACTTGCTTGGACCAAGAAACATGATCTGAGCTTTGGTCTAATCAATCAAAATTTTGGATTTCTGGTTCCAACCGCCGTTTCTTTGAGAGACGCAGTGTCACGACTGCCGTCGAGGTCGGTCCCTCTCCTTGTTCAGGCGGCGTTCGGCGGCCGACGTCACCGGTCTTCTAGCCATCTCCGATCCAACTTTCATTTCCATTTGTTTTGTCTTGTTTTCCCACACACCTGGTTTGCATTCCCTCATTACTTGTCTTGCATATAACCCTCTGTTTCCCCCCATGTCTGTGTGTGGAATTGTTATATGTGAATGTATGTGTACTCCAGGCTGGTTTGCGCCGGGTTATTGTAACCCGGGTGTGTTTCGTTTTCTGAGTGCTGTGTTTTTGTTCGCCTCAATAAAGGTCTCAGTTTGCTACCCATTTCTGCTCTCCTGCGCCTGACTTCCCTGCAGCGAGTTACGCACGCCATTACACGCAGAGTAGGTGAACGGATGATCTCCGCATGTGTAATTCCCACCGTGAAGCATGGAGGAGGCGGTGTGATGGTTTGGGGGTGCTTTGCTGGTGACACTGTTGGTGATTTATTTCAAATTCAAGGCACACATAACCAGCATGGCTACCACAGCATTATGCAGCAATACGCCATCCCATCTGGTTTGCTCTTAGTGGGACTATCATTTGTTTTACAACCATTTCTGCTCTCCTGCGCCTGATTTCCCTGCAGCGAGTTACGCACTCCATTACGTGCTTTGCTGGTGACACTGTTGGTGATTTATTTCAAATTCAAGGCACACATAACCAGCATGGCTACCACAGCATTATGCAGCAATACGCCATCCCATCTGGTTTGCTCTTAGTGGGACTATCATTTGTTTTACAACCATTTCTGCTCTCCTGCGCCTGATTTCCCTGCAGCGAGTTACGCACTCCATTACGTGCTTTGCTGGTGACACTGTTGGTGATTTATTTCAAATTCAAGGCACACATAACCAGCATGGCTACCACAGCATTATGTAGCAATACGCCATCCCATCTGGTTTGCTCTTAGTGGGACTATCATTTGTTTTACAACAGGACAATGACCCAACACACCTCCAGGCTATGTAAGGGCTATTTTACCAAGAAGGAGAGTGATGGAGTGCTGCATCAGATGACCTGGCCTCCACAATCACCCAACCTCAACCCAATTGAAATGGTTTGGGATGAGTTGGACCGCAGAGTGAAGGAAAAGCAGCCAACAAGTTCTCAGCATATTTGGGAACTCCTTCAAGACTGTTGGAAAAGCTTTCCAGGTCACTTTTTTGGTTACTACATGGTTCTATATGTGTTATTTCATAGTTTGATGTCTTTGCTCTTATTCTACAATGTTGAAAATAGTGAAAATAAAGAAAAACCCTTGAGTTTGTGTGTCCAAACTTGATATAGTGGGTAACTGGGTACATGGTGGGTAACTCAAGCTCTTCGCTCAGATCAAGCATGATGGGACACTTGGAACCCCTTGGACTGAACCATGCTTATCAGATTTCATTATCACTGTGTTAAATCCTATCACTTCCAATGAAGGCAGTGCATCGTTGCTGCAGGCTGCATCCCTAACTAACCACCATGATTCAGAGACCAGCGGCCCCTGGGACCCAGTCTCTCCGGTCAGCCCCGTGGCCCATTCCCTCTGGTTTGAGACTGAAGAAGCAGAACTATTGTTGACCTTTTCTCCGCCAGAGCCCCAGAATCCTTTGGGAGGTATCGGATGTGATCATTCTTTTGGAGAAGTGGTGTATCCGTATTGACAACCTGGGAAGGAAGTAGGATATCACATGTGAAATATCTGGGATTTCCCTTCCCCTCAGGGATTATTGGGTTGTGGATATTGTGGAGTTGGGACTGAGCAGGGAAGAGAGAGGGTATCTGGCATTCAGCCTGCTATGGAACTGGGAGCTGAGGGGAGCAAGCATCAGCACCAGCACCAGAGGAGGAAACCTGTGAGACATGCACTGGAGGAGCAGAAAAAGGTAAATGGAGCCCATCGCTGTCTGTCTCTCTGTTTGTCCGCTAATGACCTCTTTACAATTATGACCACTGCTTCACAGACAGGAGCTTGAGGGGAACATCTTTTTGATTCACCCCAAAATGTTTTTACGTTACTGTTATGTGATTGTTATCCTGCTGGTGTGGTTGATCCAATCAGAGGCTACAGTTTCTTTCTGTGTACAAGTCACAGCAGTTTTGGAATGCTTTGAAACTGAACAGAACAAAATGTACTACATAGTGGTAAAAGTAAGTTTTATTGTAATCTGTTGGACAACTTTAAAAATGGTATGTACGAATATAAATGATGCATGATGCCGGTGGTGAAAATGACAGTAACAAAAGTATGTTTACTCTTGGCTAGATTCAATATGCATGCAGAGTTAGGTAGTTTATGTATCTATTATGAGAGAGTTATTGGGGATCCCGTCCCCCATCTGTTCAGGCTTCATACCAGGATGTTATAAGAGGGTTCTCTACGGTAGCTAGGTTGTCCCCCCACCCCCCATGGCTGGCAGCTGGGGCGGCATATATTGGTCATGCTTTGGCTTTGGTGAAGCTTCTACACTGAACTGTGGGGCTGTCGTAGAGATTAGGTAATTTGCCTTGATAAGTACGTGCGATTGCTTTCAATGACTCCCCAAGTGAAAGTCTCCTTTTGAACAATGTAAAGCTCAGTGTTGGGTCTTATCATGTCAGCCCCCTCTCTCACGCCTTATGGCAGCCTGATTGCCTTGTACTCTTGCCTCATTGTTGGCCCTCATTTAGCCCACCCTCATTTGTCATCAGATGTGTATTTCATTTTAGGATAATTTCATGTTCTATTTGTTCAGACCTGTGATTTCTATGATTCAGTGTTCCTGGGTTCTTGAGAGGTACAGGTAAAAGAAGGCTGCTTGTGAACTCATCATTGTCCTTCAATAGTCAAAAGAGTTGTTTTCTGTGACTTGATGCTTTGGTTTATCCCCTTACTGAATTATTGATAGGTTCGGGAGCAGTGATTTTAATCATCTCTGATTGTGATGGTAGTATCATTAATTAATGGCCTCCTAACCTGCTCTAACATCTTTTAGACCAATAATTCCTACAATGCACCATGTTGATTTCCATATTAGTAATCCATCTGGTATGACATTGGCTACCTACAAAGCTACAGTGAGTACTACTGGATAGGGGGATACCTAGTCAGTTGTACAACCGAATGTCTTCAACTGAAATGTGTCTTCCGCATTTAACCCAACCCCTCTGAATCAGAGAGTTGCCTTAATCCACATCCACATCATCTGCATTAAGGGAACAGTGGGTTAACTGCCTTGCTTAGGGGCAGAACGACAGCTTACTGGCCCAACGCTCCTACCCACTAGGCTATCTGCTGCCCCTACTGAAGCTTGATTATTGTTCTAACTAGATTATTTGTAATTTTGTTGCAAAGTTAGTCAAATTAGGCAATTGTATTCACAGCCCACCTATGCTCCAACTGTGTTTCCACAGGCATCCCAGTCTGAGATATTTTTCCACTAATTGTCCTTTTGACAAATCAGATCAGCTCTTTTACTAATAACTGGGCAAAAGATCAGAATGTGTCGGCCTGTCACGCCCTGTGTGACAGTGGGGTGGGCATTCTATGTTTTGTGATCTATGTTTCTTTATTTCTATGTTTTGGCTGGGTATGGTTCTCAATCAGGGACAGCTGTCTATCGTTGTCTCTAATTGTGAATCATACTTAGGTAGCCCTTTTTCCCTCCTTCAGTGTGGGTAGTTAACGTTGTTTGTGGCACTAAAGCCCTGTAAGCGTCATGGTTGTTCTTTTTGTTTCTTGTTTTGTTGGCGTCATTCCAAAATAAAAAGGAAAATGTACGCTCACCACCCTGTACCTTGGTCCACTTCTTACGACAGCCGTGACACTGCCTGTGTAAATGCAGTCTTATTGGCACTTTTCCAACAAAGCAAACATTTCATAGCAATGTGGTTGAAAGTTGTCATAAAGTCTCCCATTTAGCATTTGTTTGTCTTTGTGTGTTCTAACTTTGGTACATGTCTATTCATGATTATTTTGTTTCATTCGGCAAGCTCTGGAAAGGAAGGGTAGCCCTCTCATGCAGTCAAATGACCTAGTGGCCTTATGGGTGGAATGCTATTAAAATAGTTAATAATTTCATCATTAATAAACGTTTCTTTTTTTTACGCTGGAAATCCGTTATTTCTATTTCAAAGATTTTGTTATATTTCAGTCTTCTGTGATGTATATAAAGTATAGTATTTGGGTGCAAACTCAAAATGAAATACATTTCTACTTAATATCTGACATGGTACACGTGTCTTCTTTTTTAAAGCCCATAACCATGAGTGTGAGCTGTATACTTTTGTTTCAAAGTAGATTTGTTTAAGACTACCAAGAAGCACTCTATGTGACCCTGATTTAGCCCACTGCAGTAAAAGTTTTTAAGATGGTGTGATGGAGTTGATGTGAAGTCTCGTGCTGATCCTACGTAGTGTTGGAGAGAGCTCTCCCTCCTCTGCCTACTCTCACTATGGCTGAATGGAGTGGGAAGAGAGGACTTCTGTCGGAACTAGGTTCCTGTCAAGCGCATTAGCCGTAGCCATTGACATTGACCCTAATGAGTGTGTATGTCCAGGAAAGAATGGTGTATTGTCCATAGTTATGGAGGGCCATCAAGGGATCCTGTCATAAGATGTTAGATTCTACACACAGCCAGGTTTAGCTTTGACTTTGACTTCATGATCGTTTGAAAAAGTTCAGCCTAAAGTAGGAGGTTAAGAGTGCTGTTAGATGATGTGATTGAGGATGAGGAGTACTATTCAAGAAGGTTACTCCGATTAGTTTAACCTTTTCATTCATATTAATCCGTAATCTATCTGTGCATCATATTTCAGTCCCTCGTCATATTTTTCAGTGGTTAGCCTCTTATCTAGTGGTTTTGGGTTACCCTGTCACCACAGTTTCAGTCTCCCATCGAACCAGTACATCACTGGGGCCAAGCTTCCTGCCATCCAGGACCTCTATACCAGCCGGTGTCAGAGGAAGGCCCTAAAAATTCAAAGACTCCAGCCACCCTAGTCATAGACTGTTCTCTCTGCTACCGAACGGCAAGCGGTACCGGAGTGCCAAGTCTTGGTCTAAGAGACTTCTAAACACATTCTACCCCCAAGCCATAAGTCTCCTGAACATCTAGTCAAATGGCTACCCAGACCATTTGCATTGCCCCCCTCCCCCCTCTCCCCTCTCCTCTTATTTACACCACTGCTACGCTCTGTTGTCATCTATGCATAGTCACTTTAATAACTCTACCTACATGTACATTCTACCCCCGCATATTGACTCTGTATTGGTACCCCACCTCTATATAGTTTCACTATTGTTATTTTACTGCTGCTCTTTAATTACTTGTTACTTTTATCTCTTATTCTTATCCATATATATTTTTAAACTGTATTGTTGGTTAGGGGATCGTAAGTAAGCATTGCATTTCACTGTAAGGTGAACCTGTTGTATTCGGCACGTGACAAAAAAAAATATTTGGGGAGAGTTATGCCGTTGCATTTTGAGTATGAATATCATTCTCCACTCTTTAATGGATAACAATTTGATCTACTATTTAAGGGAGAAAATTGCTCTCCTGCAGAAATGAGAGAGTGTGCATACATCCTCTGTCTGCTGCATAAACATTTTATTTAACCAGGCAAGTCAGTTAAGAACAAATTATTATTTACAATAACGGCCTATCCCAGCCGAACACTGACGATGCTAGGCCAATTGTGCGCCACCCAATCACAGCCGGTTGTGATACAGCCTGGATTCAAACCGGGGTGTCTGTAGCGACACCTCTAGTACTGAAATGCAGAGCCTTAGACCGCTGCACCACTCGGGAGATTTTCTGCCCAAAGAATAAATAAAAAAATAGATTACAGATACGAAAGCCTGTAAGATGATCAATGGTATGATTATGAAATTGTGTGTATGAAGACTGTAAGCCATCCTGATGATTGCCTATGAACTGTGGATCACTCAGATTCTGTGGTTGTAAATGTGATTAGACGTGTTCTCCTTGATGCTGTCAATTTCATCTTTACCTACCATGCTGCAGGGGTAACACACACACACACACAAACACACACACACTCAAACATTTTGGACAGAACTTAAATCATGCTCTTCTCATAATAGGAACCCCCAGTAATGCCTTAGCAGGGCCACCCCATTAACAAGCCACTGAAGGGAGGGACCCACTGGTACTGTCTGTGGGTTGGAGAGGAGGATAGGTGGGAGAATGGAGGCCACTTGTTTCAATTCGGTCCTCCTCTAGGCCCCAGCACCATCTGTCCCTCTCCTGCTCTCCTCTCTCGTTCACTCCATCTCTCTGTGGACGTGGGCTGAAGAACAGGTGGTGGTGAAGAGCTGTGAAACCTGGGGGAGGGCAGGAGTAATCCTTACACCCCACTACTACAGTACATGTCCTAGTTCTGCTATGGCTTACTTTGGATTCTGAAGAACAAAAAAGCGACATGTAGTGGTGAATGCTAAAGGGCAGAATGCGAAAGTGTGTGTATGCGTGTGTATGATAATGTTTCAACCATAAAGGTAGACTCAGAAATCTGATGTAGATGTAGAAAGTAAACGGCATAGTGGATACATTTCCTCAACAACTAAGAGCGTAGAAGCGTGAGGCTCAACTTCTCCACTGTTTTGGTCCCCTGCACATGCGCAGGTAATGTGTGTGTGAAACTGAGGTCTTGCCAGGGTTTTTTCTGCATCGAAATGTATTGTACGGTCCGCCGAAGTGTTTTGCGGGCCTCCTATGTACAAAAAGTAAAAACAATGATAATGGACCTATATGGGTGTGTGTGCCTGTGTGTGTGTGTCTCTTCAATCAATCAATCAATCAATCAAATGTATTTATAAAGCCTTTCTTACATCAGCTGATGTCACAAAGTGCTGTACAGAAACCTAGCCTAAAAACTCAAACAGCAAGCAATGCAGGTGTAGAAGCACGGTGGCTAGGAAAAACTCACTAGAAAGGCCAGAACCAAGGAAGAAACCTAGAGAGGAACCAGACTATGAGGAGGCGGGGTCCTCTTCTGGCTGTTCCCGGGTGGAGATTATAACAGAACATGGCCAAGATGTTCAAATGTTCATAGATGACCAGCAGGATTAAATAATAATAACCACAGTGGTTGTAGAGGGTGCAACAGCTCAGCACCTCAGGAGTAAATGTCAGTTGGCTTTTCATAGCCGATCATTAAGAGTATCTCTACCGCTCCTGCTGTCTCTAGAGTGTCGAAAACAGCATGTCTGGGACAGGTAGCACGTCCGGTGAACAGGTCAGGGTTCCATAGTAGAACAGAACAGTTGAAACTGGAGCAGCAGCACGACTAGGGGGACTGGGGACAGCAAGAAGTCATCCGGCCAGGTAGTCCTGAGGCATGGTCCTAGGGCTCAGGTCCTCAATACTTAAATTCAGACAGGACACCAGATAAGACAGGAGAAATACTCCAGATATAACAGACTGACCCTAGCCCCCCGACACATAAACTATTTCAGCATAAATACTGGAGTCTGAGACAGGAGGGGTCAGGAGACACTGTGGCCCCGATCAATGATACCCAGGGCCAAACAGGCAGGATATAACCCCACCCACTTTGCCAAAGCACAGCCCCCACACCACTAAAGGGATATCTTCAACCACCAACTTACTATCCAAGGCCGAGTATAGCCCGCAAAGATCTCCCCCATGGCACGAATCCAAGGGGGGGCGTCAACCTGGACAGGAAGATCACATCAGTGACTCAACCCACTTCACAGTCCACACTGTTCCATTAGGTGTAGTTTTATCTCTTTTTTTTGATTCTACTGCTTGCATACTTTATGTGGAATAGAGTTCCATGTAGTCATGGCTCTATGTAGTACTGTGCTCCACCATAGTCTGTTCTGGATTGGGGACTGTGAAGAGACCTCTGGTGGCATGTCTTGTGGGGTATGCATGGTGTCCGAGCTGTGTGCTAGTTGTTTAAACAGACAGCTTGGTGCTTTCAACATGTCAATACCTCTCACAAAGACAAGTAGTGATGCAGTCAATCACTCCTCTACTTTGAGCAAGGAGAGATTGACATGCCTGTTATTGATTTTAGCTCTCTGTATACATTTAAGGGCTCTGTTCTGTGCCAACTGTGATTTGCCTATGTTACTCTTTGTGGGACTTGATCATGTGAATGGGCAGTAGTCCAGGTGCGACAAAACTCGGGCCTGTAGGACTTGTCAGGAAAGCATAGCAGCGCTTTATTACAGACAGACCTCTCCCCATCTTAGTTACCATTGCACCAATATGTTTTGACCATGACAGTTTACAATCCAGGGTTACACCAAGCAGTTTAGTCTCCTCAACCTGCTCAATTTCGACATTATTCATTACAAGATTCCGTTGAGGTTTAGGGTTTAGTGAATGATTTGTCCCAAATACAATGCTCTTCATTTTTGTATGTTTATTTCTTGCCACCATTTCTAAAACTGACTGCAGCTCTTTGTGTTGCAGTGATTTCACTTGCTGTGATAGCTGATGTGTATCCTATTGAGTGATCAAAGACACGCAGGTTTTACTCAGTGCCAGTGGCAGGTCATTAGTAAAGATTGAAAAAAGTAAAGGGCCTAGAAAGCTGCCCTGGGGAATGCCTGACGCTACCTAGATTATGTTGGAGGGGGTTGCATTAAAGAACACCCCCTGTTTTCTTTTAGACGGGTAACTTTCGATCCACGATAATTGTAAAGCCATAACACAGGATTTTTTCCATCAGCAGATTATGGTTATGACTGAAGACTAACAAAACAGCTCCCACAATATTCTTATTAATTTCTTTTGGCCAATAATTAGTAACTTGTGTGCCGTATAAGTTGAGTACCCTTCCCTGTAAGCGTGCTGAAAGTCTGTTGTTAATTTGTTTACTGTGAAATAGTATGGTCAAACACAATTTTTTCCTAAAGTTTACTAAGGATTAGTAACAGGCTGATTGGTCGGCTGTTTGAGCCAGTTGCTATTCTTGGGTAGCAAAATTACTTTTGCTTCCCTCCAGGCCTGAGGGCACACACTTTCCTGTAGGTTTAGAAGGAATTAAGGCTGACCCCAATTAGTCAACTGGTCGATTGTTTGGTCAATAGGCTGTTGGTCGACCAAGATTTTTTTTGTCAAGCAATTTGTGGACATTCATTGTTTCATACATTTATTGTGTGAATTGTTTCTATTTGATTGTTAGTCTATCAATTCCCCATGACATGTATCACCAGTAGTACATTTGTTGTTAATTCCTATAATTATAATTTCTATAATTCAATATATTATTATTGCATTATTTTACCGTTCTCATTGTCAGAGTGGACACTTGTTTTGCAGAGTGCACAACCTACTGTATGCTACAGTAAATATGTTTTGGTTTATTTGTCAATTTAGTCATTTTATTTTGTTTGGAAAGCTCCTGTCAATGTTGAGTAAGGACACACACCTGATTATGCATAGAAGTGGGCCTATAGGCTACCTGGCCTGTGCACAAATATAAGCGTATAAATGTGCACATTTGGGGATCTGATAGTATTTGTAACGGTTCTCTTGTTGTGAAGTGGAGGCGGACCAAAACGCAGTGTGGTGGTTGTTCATTGTATTTTAATGAAGACACTATACATGAACAAACTAACGAAAACAAGAAACGTGAGAACTCAAAACAGCCCTATCTGGTGCAAACACAAGACAGGAACAATCACCCACCAACACACAGTGAAACCCAGGCTACCTAAGTATGATTCTCAATCAGAGACAACTAATGACACCTGCCTCTGATTGAGAACCATACTAGGCCGAAAACATAGAACTGCCCCACAACATAGAAAAACAAACATAGACTGCCCACCCAACTCACGCCCTGACCATACTAAATAAATACAACACAAAGGAAATAGAGGTCAGAACGTGACAGTACCCCCCCCCAAAGGTGCGGACTCCGGCCGCAAAATCTTGACCTATAGGGGAGGGTCTGGGTGGGCGTCTGTCCGCGGTGGCGGCTCTGGCGCGGGACGCGGACCCCACTTTGCCATTGTCTTAGTCCGCCTTATTGTCCGCCTCCGTGGCTTACTCACCATGCCCACCCCTCTCAATGACCCCACTGGACAGAGGGGCTGCTCGGGACAGAGGGGCAGCTTCTCGGGACAGAGGGACAGCTGCTCGGGACAGAGGGACAGCTGCTCGGGACAGAGGGACAGCTGCTCGGGACAGAGGGACAGCTGCTCGGGACAGAGGGACAGCTGCTCGGGACAGAGGGACAGCTGCTCGGGACAGAGGGGCAGCTGCTCGGGACAGAGGGGCAGCTGCTCCGGGCGGAGGGGCTCTAGCGGCCCCTGGCTGACTGGCGGCACTGGCGGCCCCTGGCTGACTGGCGGCACTGGCGGCCCCTGGCTGACTGGCGGCCCCTGGCTGACTGGCGGCACTGGCGGCCCCTGGTTGACTGGCGGCACTGGCGGCCCCTGGCTGACTGGCGGCACTGGCGGCCCCTGGCTGACTGGCGGCACTGGCGGCCCCTGGCTGACTGGCGGCACTGGCGGCCCCTGGCTGACTGGCGGCACTGGCGGCCCCTGGCTGACGGGCGGCACTGGCGGCTCCTGGCAGACGGGCGGCACTGGCGGCTCCTGGCAGACGGGCGGCACTGGCGGCTCCTGGCAGACGGGCGGCACTGGCGGCGCTGGGCAGACGGGCGGCACTGGCGGCGCTGGGCAGACGGGCGGCACTGGCGGCGCTGGGCAGACGGGCGGCACTGGCGGCGCTGGGCAGACGGGCGGCACTGGTGGCGCTGGGCAGACGGGCGGCACTGGCGGCGCTGGGCAGACGGGCGGCGCTGGCGGCGCTGGGCAGACGGGAAGCTCCGGCAACGCTGGGCTGAGTAGCTCTCCTAGCGCCGAACAGGCGGGAGACTCCGGCAGCGCTGGAGAGGAGGAAGGCTCTGGTAGCGCCGGAGAGGCGGGAGACTCCGGCAGCGCTGGAGAGGAGGAAGGCTCTGGTAGCGCCGGAGAGGCGGGAGACTCCGGCAGCGCTGGAGAGGAGAGAGCCCCTGCAAGGATGGGCCGGAGAGACAGCCTGGTACGGGGAGTTGCCACCGGAGGGCTGGTGCGTGGAGGTGGTGACGGATAGACCGGGCCGTGCAGGCGCACTGGAGCTCTTGAGCACCGAGCCTGCCCAACCTTACCCGGTTGAATGGTCCCGGTCGCCCTGCCAGTGCGGCGAGGTGGAATAGCCCGCACTGGGCTATGCAGGCGAACCGGGGACACCGTGCGCAAGGCTGGTGCCATGTAAGCCGGCCCAAGGAGACGCACTGGAGACCAGATGCGTAGAGCCGGCTTCATGGCACTTGGCTCGATGCCCACTCTAGCCCGCCGATACGCGGAGCTGGAATGTACCGCACCGGGCTGTGCACCCGCACTGGGGACACCGTGCGCTCCACAGCATAACACGGTGCCTGCCCGGTCTCTCCAGCCCCCCGGTAACCACAGGAAGTTGGCTCAGGTCTCCTACCTGGCGTAGCCATACTCCCTGTTAGCCCCCCCCCCAAGAAATTTTTGGGGCTGACTCCCGGGCTTCCATCCACGACGCCGCGCTGCCTCCTCATACCAGCGCCTCTCCGCTTTCGCCGCCTCCAGTTCTTCTTTGGGACGGCGATATTCTCCTGGCTGAGCCCAGGGTCCTCTTCCGTCTAATTCCTCCTCCCATGTCCATACCTCCTCGCGCTGCTCCTGCTGCTGCTTTTTCCGTTGCCCATTACCACACCGCTTGGTCCTGTTGTGGTGGGTGATTCTGTAACGGTTCTCTTGTTGTGAAGTGGAGGCGGACCAAAACGCAGCGTGGTGGTTGTTCATTGTATTTTAATGAAGACACTATACATGAACAAACTAACGAAAACAAGAAACGTGACTTGATCATGTGAATGGGCAGTAGTCCAGGTGCGACAAAACTCGGGCCTGTAGGACTTGTCAGGAAAGCATAGCAGCGCTTTATTACAGACAGACCTCTCCCCATCTTAGTTACCATTGCACCAATATGTTTTGACCATGACAGTTTACAATCCAGGGTTACACCAAGCAGTTTAGTCTCCTCAACCTGCTCAATTTCGACATTATTCATTACAAGATTCCGTTGAGGTTTAGGGTTTAGTGAATGATTTGTCCCAAATACAATGCTCTTCATTTTTGTATGTTTATTTCTTGCCACCATTTCTAAAACTGACTGCAGCTCTTTGTGTTGCAGTGATTTCACTTGCTGTGATAGCTGATGTGTATCCTATTGAGTGATCAAAGACACGCAGGTTTTACTCAGTGCCAGTGGCAGGTCATTAGTAAAGATTGAAAAAAGTAAAGGGCCTAGAAAGCTGCCCTGGGGAATGCCTGACGCTACCTAGATTATGTTGGAGGGGGTTGCATTAAAGAACACCCCCTGTTTTCTTTTAGACGGGTAACTTTCGATCCACGATAATTGTAAAGCCATAACACAGGATTTTTTCCATCAGCAGATTATGGTTATGACTGAAGACTAACAAAACAGCTCCCACAATATTCTTATTAATTTCTTTTGGCCAATAATTAGTAACTTGTGTGCCGTATAAGTTGAGTACCCTTCCCTGTAAGCGTGCTGAAAGTCTGTTGTTAATTTGTTTACTGTGAAATAGTATGGTCAAACACAATTTTTTCCTAAAGTTTACTAAGGATTAGTAACAGGCTGATTGGTCGGCTGTTTGAGCCAGTTGCTATTCTTGGGTAGCAAAATTACTTTTGCTTCCCTCCAGGCCTGAGGGCACACACTTTCCTGTAGGTTTAGAAGGAATTAAGGCTGACCCCAATTAGTCAACTGGTCGATTGTTTGGTCAATAGGCTGTTGGTCGACCAAGATTTTTTTTGTCAAGCAATTTGTGGACATTCATTGTTTCATACATTTATTGTGTGAATTGTTTCTATTTGATTGTTAGTCTATCAATTCCCCATGACATGTATCACCAGTAGTACATTTGTTGTTAATTCCTATAATTATAATTTCTATAATTCAATATATTATTATTGCATTATTTTACCGTTCTCATTGTCAGAGTGGACACTTGTTTTGCAGAGTGCACAACCTACTGTATGCTACAGTAAATATGTTTTGGTTTATTTGTCAATTTAGTCATTTTATTTTGTTTGGAAAGCTCCTGTCAATGTTGAGTAAGGACACACACCTGATTATGCATAGAAGTGGGCCTATAGGCTACCTGGCCTGTGCACAAATATAAGCGTATAAATGTGCACATTTGGGGATCTGATAGTATTTGTAACGGTTCTCTTGTTGTGAAGTGGAGGCGGACCAAAACGCAGTGTGGTGGTTGTTCATTGTATTTTAATGAAGACACTATACATGAACAAACTAACGAAAACAAGAAACGTGAGAACTCAAAACAGCCCTATCTGGTGCAAACACAAGACAGGAACAATCACCCACCAACACACAGTGAAACCCAGGCTACCTAAGTATGATTCTCAATCAGAGACAACTAATGACACCTGCCTCTGATTGAGAACCATACTAGGCCGAAAACATAGAACTGCCCCACAACATAGAAAAACAAACATAGACTGCCCACCCAACTCACGCCCTGACCATACTAAATAAATACAACACAAAGGAAATAGAGGTCAGAACGTGACAGTATTTCTGATTGGCTTAACGCACCACCACTAATGAGCTGTGTAGCTTCTCAAAGTAACGTTTTCTTCACCTCAAACAGCAAGCTAACAAAGTCTGTTTTTACATCCATTGAGAATGACAATAGTTCCTCAATGTATTTGAAAAATCTTTCCAGCTCTTTCCCTTTTTCAATAACCACTCAGCGAGAAAGACAACAATATAATGCTCTGATCCAGTGAAAACATCATACCTAATTACTTCTTATCCCTTTCGCAAATAGTCTACAGCTGTGTCTGTCCCAAGCTAACTGGCACGGGAAACTCTGAGGGCCCTGAATATTTTATACAATATTGCAAGTTTGCTAGCGTAAGCTTTGGGCTGGACCCAAGTTAATAGTTGATGCAATGTTTCAAGTTTGTTGCAGACAGGCCATGCATATGTACGGGCACAGGGTGAGACCCAGATGCAGACACGGGAGGCAGATGGTTCGAGTCTCTGATATTTATTAGTATCCAAGGGGCAGGCAGGAGAATGGTCATGGACAGGCAAAAGATCATAACAAGGTCAGAGTTCAGGAGGTACAGAGTGGCAGGCAGGTTCAAGGTCAGGGAAAGCGGGTTCAGAGTCAGGGCAAGCGGGTTCAGAGTCAGGGCAAGTGGGTTCAGAGTCAGGGCAAGCAGATTCAGAGTCAGGGCAAGCAGGTTCAGAGTCAGAGCAAGCGGGTTTAGAGTCAGGGCAAGCGGGTTCAGAGTCAGGGCAAGCGGGTTCAGAGTCAGGGCAAGCAGGTTCAGAGTCAGAGCAAGCGGGTTCCGAGTCAGGGCAAGCGGGTTCCGAGTCAGGGCAAGCAGGTTCAGAGTCAGGGCAAGCGGGTTCAGAGTCAGGGCAATTAAGGGTCAAAACCGGGAGGACTAGCAAAACAGAGAATAGAAAAAAGCAGGAGCATGGGAAAAAAACAATGGTTGACTTGACAAGACGAGACAAACTGGCACAGAGAGACAGGAAACACAGGGATATATTCACCGGGGAAAATAAGCGACACCTGGAGGGGGTGGAGATAATCACAAGGACAGGTGAAACAGATGAGGGTGTGACAGCGTAGCCAATGTGATTTTGAGATTCGAAGACATTATTATACATTAAATGAAACTGTTCCACAAAAATGTGCATATGAAAACCATAACTGCCACGCGGATTGGTAGAAATAGTCAGATAAAGTGGCATTCAATGTGATAAAGGTTTGCGACTCCACGTGTGGTCCTATTACCAGCAATTTCAGGAAAGTAACAGCAGAATCTGCAAAAGCCAGCAATAGCGGGAGGAGGATGGTTGGGTCAGGTTAAGTTTTTTTCTTCTGGTTATCTTGATCTCTGGCTCCCTCTTGAGTAATTTGTGTCTTATTTCATCAAACAGAGGCTTAACGCATCAGACAAGCTCAATGCATGAAGTTGATTTCATTAAAACACTTAGGGTGTGCATATATATGTAAAAATACACCTTTTCAAATGTCGATCAATCGATTAGTCGAAAGTACAGAATATTTAGATAAAGTGCACAAGACGGCTTTGGTCGACCAAGATTGTTTTGGGTCGGGACAGCCTTAGAATGAAGGTATGGCAAATAGGAGTGGCAATATAATCCACTTTCATCCTCAGTAATTTTCCATCCAAGTTGTCAGACCCAGGTGACTTGTCATTGTTGATAGACAGTAATCATTTTTTCACCTCTTACACACTTACTTTACAGAACAAAAAATACAATGCCAATCTTTCATATTTGGTCAGTTATGCATGGATGTGTAGGTTCAGCATTTGTTGTTGCCATGTCATGCTAATCTTGTTAATTAAAAAGTAATTGAAGTAGTTATATCAGTGGGTTTTGTGATGAGTGAATGATTCAAGTAATGATGAAGCTTTTAGCCCAACATTTCATTTAAAGTGCTCCAAAGTGTTTTACTATTATCCTTTGTATCATTTGTATTTGTTTCACAGTACAGTTTATTTTTGTTTAGATTAGTCACATGATTTCTCAATTTGCAGTATGTTTGCCAATCAGCTGTGTAGCCAGACTATTTGCCATTTACTTGGCCTCATCCAGGCTGCATCACATCCGGCCGTGATTGGGAGTCCCATAGGGCGGCGTACAATTGGCTCAGTGTCATCCGGGTTTGGCCGGGGTAGGCCGTCATTGTAAATAATAATTTGTTCTGGGGCGGCAGGTAGCCTAGTGGTTCGAGCGTTGGGCCAGTAACCGAAAGGTTGCTGGATTGAATCCCAAGCTGACAAGGTAAAAATATGTAGTTCTGCCCCTGAACAAGGCAGTTAACCCACTGTTCCCCGGTAGGCTGTCATTGTAAACAAGAATTTGTTCTTAACTGAATTGCCTAGTTAAATAAAATAAATAAAATCCCTCTCAACCATACAATTTTTAAATTTCTCATCAAACCACAGGGATTGAACCGGTTTTACAGTCACGCTCTTAATAGGTTCATGGTTATTAGTAACTGGAATAATCTATTTCATTCATGCATCAAGTGCAGCGTCTGGTTGCTCCTCATTTCACACCACAGACCAGCAAATATTATTTACATCGTCAACATAGGAATCACTACAATACATCTTGTATGATTTCTTGTGCACTATATTAGGCCCAGCCTTTGGAACTTTGGGTTTCATAGATATGGCTACTATATTATAATCACTACATCCGATGGATGTGGGTACTGCTTTAGAGCAGATTTCTGCATAATTAGCAAAGATGTGGTCAATGCACGGATTATTTAATTCCTCTGATGTTTGTAAATATCCTGTTAAATGAGGCACTGGTTACAGTTTTAATTTTTTTCTTGAGTGGACAGCTTGATGAAAGCCAGTTAATATTTAGGTCACCCAGAAAATATACCTTTCTGTTGATATCACATACATTATCAAGAATTCACACATTATCCAAATACTGACTGTTAGCACTTGGTGGTCTATAGCAGCTTCCCACCAGAATGGGCTTTAGGTGAGGCAAGTGAACCTGTAACCATATTACTTCAACATGATTTGATATGTATCCTCTCTAAGCTTTACAGGAATATGACTATGACTATAAACAATATGAATATAAACAACAACACCACCCCCATTGTCATGTCTGTTTCTTCTATAGATATTGTAACCATCTATTGCTATCAATTTATCATGAAAGGTATTATCTAAGTGAGTTTCAGAGATAGCCCATATATGAATGTTATCTGTTACCAGCAAGTCATCGATTTCATAAACTTTGGCTACATATGTTAATGTGGGCTATTTTATATAGCTGTTGGATTGACAGAGGCATTCAGGGGAGTTAGACAAAAGTTAGAGTTAGACAAACATAAATTAGGTTATTTACATTATGACTGCCAACGACCCTGGGACAATATACATTTGCAGCAGCACTACGACAACTCAGCGACACAACGTTAGAGATTATCTGAGCAGAACTTTGGTCACTGAAAAGTTTTTGTCTCAACGTGGCCTTGAAATGCGTGCAACAACATGATTTGTATAGACTCCATCATTCCTGTAGAATAGATCTTCTTCTGTTTCCAAAAGGTGTTAAAGTTATCTATAAAAGTTATGTCAATAGAACTACAGTAGACTTTTAGCCAGATGTGTAATGCCAGTAGCCTGCTGAATCTTTCAATGGTACAGGGCTTGAAGCAATCGGCTGTTTTTTGTAGTCTTTCAGAGCTAGAATCAAATCCAGTTTCAGCCGTTCCGAGCCAGCCCTCCTAATGTCGTTTGACCCCACATGGACTACGACAACGTAAGCCAATGGCACCTGTCGTAGAACGGTAGGAAGCAGCCTTGTAATGTCCTGTACTCATGCTCCAGGATATCACAGGGTTCTTTCCCTGGGAACCGAGATGTTTCTCACCATAGAGCTGTCATTGATGACAGCTGGTAAAATTGCAGAGGAGGTGGTTTAGGAGACCCCTGAGGACCGATGGGAGATGGGGCCCAATGGACCATCGTGGCTGATGAAGGGGCCGGAGTCTCAAACACCCTCACGATCCCATGAGAGAGGAGCTCAGAAGGTCGGTAGGATCCCCATGGGTTGGAAACAGGGTAAAGGATGATGCTGCTGCAACCTCCAAGGCCAGGGGGTTGAAGCTGTCTGGATTGGACTTCTCAAAGTGACATGTATCCATTGATTGATAGCGGGATCCGCTAGGTCCTCTAGAAGCGTTGGTCCATTTTCCACAGGCGGGGGAGACTTCCCTGGTGAAAGGTCCCTGTGAAGCACTGGCCAGTCAGTCAAAGAATGGAACGACGTCCAGCCTGAGGTGTAGAGAGAAGGAGAAGGTAGGTGGCTGTGGTTTCCCCAGAAAATTATGCAACGCTGTGACAGCTTGGTCCTATAGTTCTCCGCTAGCAGGCAGTTGTTGCATTGAAAATCAAGTCTGTCCACAGTGTCCCCGAAAAGAGCATAGTAAACACAACTCCAATAATGCAGGAAACGTTCTCCTCTTCCTCTGAAAGGGGAGGCCTCCATGAAAAGAGGCAGTTGCAAATCGGGAAAATCCAAGCAGCTATCTTAACTTGATGGCTAGCAATTTAGCTAGCAGTATTAGTATCAGCGGTGTAAAGTACTTTAGTAGAAATCATTTAAAGTACTACTTATATATCAATGATGTCGCTCTTGCTGCAGGTGATTCCCTGATCCATCTCTACGCAGACGACACCATTCTGTATACATCTGGCCCTTCATTGGACACTGTGTTAACAGACCTCCAAACGAGCTTCAATGCCATACAACACTTCTTCCGTGGCCTCCAACGGCTTTTTAATGCTAGTAAAAATAAATGCATGCTCTTCAACCGATCTCTGCCAACCCGACTAGCATCACTACTCTGGACGGTTCTGACTTAGAATATGTGGACAACTACAAATACCTAGGTGTCTGGTTAGACTGTAAACTCTCCTTCCAGACTCACATTAATCATCTCCAATCCAAAATTGAATCTAGAATCAGTTTCCTATTTTGCAACAAAGCCTCCTTCACTCATGCTGCCAAACATACCCTGTAAAACTGACTATCCTACCGATCCTTGACTTTAGCGATGTCAAATACAAATTAGCCTCCAACACTCTACTCGGCAATTTGGATGTAGTCTATCACAGTGCCATATGTTTTGTCACCAAAGCCCCATATACCACCCACCACTGCGACCTGTATGCTCTCGTTAGCTGACCCTTGCTTCATATTCATCACCAAACCCACTGGCTCCAGGTCATCTATAAGTCTTTGCTAGGTAAAGCCCCGCCTTATCTTAGCTCACTGGCCGCCATAGCAGCACCCACCCGTAGCACGCGCTCCAGCAGGTATATTTCACTGGTCATCCCCAAAGACAACACCTATTTGGCCGCCTTTCCTTCCAGTTCTCTGCTGCCAATGACTGGAATGAACTGCAAAAATCACTGAAGTTGGATTCTCATATCTCCCTCTCTAACTTTAAGCATCAGCTGTCAGAGCAGCTTACTGATCACTGTACCTGAACACAGCCCATCTGGAAATAGCACACCCAACTACCTCATCCCCATATTGTTATTTTTGTTGTTGTTGCTCTTTTGCACCCCAGTATCTCTACTTGCACGTCATCATCTGCACATCTATCACTCCAGTGTTAATGCTAAATTGTAATTATTTCACCTCTATGGCCAATGTATTGCCTTATCTCCCTAATCGTACTACATTTGCACACACTGTGCATAGATTTTTATATTGTGTTATTGACAGTACGTTTGTTCCATGTGTAACTCTGTGTTGTTGTTTTTGTCGCACTGCTTTGCTTTATCTTGGCCAGGTCGGAGTTGTAAATGAGAACTTGTTCTCAACTAGCCTACTTGGTTAAATTAAGGGTATCTGTACTTTATAATTTTGCCAACTTTTACTTTTACTTCAATACATTCCTAATGAAAATAATGTACTTTCTACTCCATATATCTCCCCTGACACCCTAAAGTACACCGTTACATTTTGACAGGAAAATGGTCCAATTCACACGCTTATCAAGACAACATCCCTGGTCATCCCTCTGAGTGTTGGAGTGTGCCCCATCCGTAAATAAAATAAAAACAAGAAAATTGTGCCGTCTGGTTTGCATAATATTAAGAAGTTTATACTTTATACTTTGACTTTTGATACATAAGTACATTTTAGCAATTCCATTTCCTTTAAATACTTAAGTATTTTTTAAACCAAATACTTTTAGTTTTGCTCAAGTAGTATTTTACTGGGTGACTTTCACTTTTAATTTAGTAATTTTATATTAAGGTTTCTTTACTCTTACTGAAGTATGACAATGGAGTACTTTTTCCACCACTGATTAGGATGCCGTATTTATAATCTAATTTAGATTGGCTACTTTTAGTCAAAAACAACAAACCAATGCGTCTACCTTTAATACAGTGCCTTCGGAAAGTATTCAGACCCCTTGACTTTTTCCACATTTTGTTACGATACAGCCTGATTCTAAAATGGATTAGATATTTTTTTACACACAATGTCCCATAATGACAAAGTGAAAACAGGTTTTTAGACATTTTTGGCAATTTATTAAAAAAAAACAAAAAAACAGAAATACATTTTTGAATAAGGCTGTAACGTAACGAAATGTGGAAAAAGTAAAGGAGTCTGAATTCTTTCTGAAGGATCTGTATGTGGCTCCAGTGGCCTTATGCTCACCTTACATTGACCTGATGGAGTTCTATTGGCCAAAGTTGAATATGAACAAGGTTGTGTGGCAAAGGTGAGGGTATGGGTTGTGGTGGACTGTGCGGAATAACACTGCTATGGGCAGATCAGTGAGACAGTGTGATGGATTCCTTCTCTTTGGCTATGTGTCTTAGTCCTACAGAAGCATCCCTGACTGGCCTCCTCTTGGACAGGCTGTCACTGCCAACACAGACTATTATTACACCATTATAGATATGATTTTCAATGCTAAAATTCTGTAGGCTTGTTCTTTCAGATTAATCTCAATAATAATTATGTTTACTAAAAAAGCATCCCAGGATTTTAGTTGAATTTGTTATCTTCACTGTAGATGAACCAGTTAATGAGGTTTGATTAGTGTTTTGTATGTTCATGATATTAATGTACTGGTGAATATTTTGCATACTTAGTGATGTATACAGGGACTGTCATTTGGAGAAAATGGAGGTGCATTACATCCTGGGATTGTTCAGCAGTTGGTTGTTTTGATTAAGTGAACAGAGAGATCGGGGTGAGACAGGGTTGAGGTGGGGTTGAGACGAAGGAGAGGTGACTGGCTGCCTACCCAGGTAAACCTGCAAACGGAGAACTCCCTGAGCCTGCCTCTCCCTGGGCCCCTGATTATTGGAAGGACCCTGCTGTACACAACAAAACCACACTACATCATCATCATCTTAAACGCCTCCTGTGGTCGGTGTGTCATTTGGTGCTTCCACTAGCTATCTTAGTGGTCATTCTAATACATTAGGTTGCATGACCAAGGTTTATTAAGTATCTATTCATTTTTACTGAATGCCTTATCTGTTCAACCACCTTAGTCACATCATAGAGAAATATTTAGTCCTCTGTAATGCGCTTATATTGACATGGTTAAGGAAGTGTGGTGTCAGACTGCAAGATGAATTCACTTGGGAGGAAAAATACAGTATCTAAGTGTTTCTCTTCTGGCTCAGGATGTATTGCAGCCACTTTCCAGTTATAATGACTGTAAAACCTATTTTCATCTGAGAACCAGTGGTGGCACAGCATTTAGGCTACCTTTTAAGGATCACTATTGATTTAATTAAGAATGTATTTTCTATTCTAGTTAGTGAATGTTATACCATGTCCTCATTGGTCTGAAATTTGAGCTCTAAACCAAGGAGAATTTGTGTAGGTAATTACAATTGTGAGGAGGGTTTCTGTCTCAAGAATTAGAATTTACCATCAATGATCAAGGAATGATGATGTTACAGCATAGATATTTGCAAATTGTAATCAATGTAAAAAAATATGTAAAATACTGTGTAGCTTGAACTGAATGTCAGTATGGCATATTGGCATTCACTTAGCACCTCAAACAAACCATATGACACAGAATACCTCATATGGAAATCTGTCACATCATTTGTGTGAAAGTGACAAGAAACTGAAAAGGCCATGCTGCAACCCTAGTTGTGGAGATGGCTGCTCCCCAGATGGTTGTTTAATTCAGTCATTAAAGAGCCGTTTGGCCCACAGCCAAAGCTAATCCACAAGCAGTCTGTGGAACATAAATATTAATGGCTGACCTCTCACTCCAAGGGGTAAACAGCATCATATAAATTAATTAACTTGTGAAAAGTACCATTCTCATCTCATGCCTAATTGATTTTCTTGTGTGAGCTAGACTGTCACTGGCTTACAGTAGGTGTCAATGATAAATGTTTAAATCAAATATGATCAATCGTACCACTCTGTATAAGTACAAGTCAGTTTATCACAGCCTCATTAGTCTCAAACCCATTGATAGTGTCTCATTGAAAGCCCTTACTGAATGAGTGGTCCCTGTTATTGTAGGATAGATGTTCAAACACACTGATATTTGGAGAGATTTGGGAAACGTTGTGTGGACTGTTTGACCCAGTGTTTGAAGCAGACAAGCCAGTCTGGATGATTTAAACGTAGCGGGGCACCACCTGAACCAGTTTTTATACACTCTGTACTGTAAACTATACCTGGATCAGATCATTTCTCTGATGGACCAACTAATTAATGGATTAAACTGTGAAACTAAGCTCTCGTTGCCAGATGTTTTGGATCAGACTGTAGCAAAGCAGAAGCTGGCTGATGGAGTCTGGCTGATTTTGGGTCCCAGACAGACTCCTTTACCCTCCATCTGTACAGACCTGTACACTTGCCTCACTGCCTGTAGGAATGCTTCCCTCACTCTCCCTTACTAAACTATAGTTCAATGTTCTGTGGAAGAAATCCTGCATCCATTTTTTATGGAAGCATAACTATATGAAATATTGAATAGCACATTCCTGAGGCTGTTTAGCTGAATATGCCCTTCCCTTGTTTGATATACTGTACAATAGAGAGATCAACCCTGGTGTCTAAACCTCACTTTCTATTTTATCAACCACTAGCTGCTCCACAGAGTATGACCGAGTTCCAGACTGCTGGAAAATTGTTATTTAATCATTTTATTTGTTGAACCTTTATTTAACTAGACAAGTCAGTTAAGAACATATTGTTATTTTACAATGACGGCCTCCCCCGGCCAAACCCTACGACGCTGGGCCAATTGTGACCTACCCTATGGGACTCCCAATCACGGCCAGTTGTGATACAGCCTGGAATCGAACCAAGGTCTGAGATGCAGTGCCTTAGACCTCTGCGCCTAAAGATGTAGGGTCTTAATTTGACCAGTTTCTCACAGCAAAATACTCCTGCAGCAACAGGAAATGTGAATTATCCTGTGGATTATAATGAATGGACATTTTTAGCTAGGGCAAATCAAATCAGAAATGTAAAAGTGGAAATTACAAACTTTAGAAGCCTTTTTAAACCTTGTCTTGCAACAATAGGGTGAAGAAATAAAGATCTGTAAACTGACAGTCAGTCACATTTATGCAGGTCTCCCCCCTGCCTGTCCTCCAACTGTGTGATAATGGGAGATGTCACCTAGGTTGGGTTATTGATGACCAGCAGTCAAGCTGCAATTGGAGGAAGTAATTAACATGTAAAACAGGGTATTCATTTCCCAGTGAACGTGGAAGAGCCCCAGATACTGTGGAACGAATTGAGGAACGTCTGTAAGGCAGAGACCTTTGTTCCAACTACCCTATTTTGATGACCCCAACGTGATACTTAAATGAATATTAGCCCTGTACATCCTTCATCCATGCATTCCTGTTACCTGTGCCTTGGGACTCTGTAACAGCATTATTGTAGTTACTCCAGACCACCATGTTTTGCTCAGCACAGCAGTAGCAGCTAGCTAGTAGCTACACATTTCTTCCCCCTGTAACTTTGAGGTGACCTGGATTACTGCTTTCAAGAGAGGGAAGCCTCACCCGAGAGCAGCAGGGATGTCTCGTTGACATCATCTCCTTATGAATATTGCAATAAGAATAGCAAACCCTGTCTTCACATCAGGTTGCTGTAATTCATTCTGGCTGGCTACTACTGCTCCACTGTGGAGGTCTGGAAGTCCCAGTGGAACGGCAGTGGCTTAGCTGGGTGGAGACTAGTGAGAGAAACCTCTTCAGGTGATTCACATTGTTCACACTTGCTACAGTGTAGGAGGTCCTATGTGTTGCCTGTTCACCCTTCAGTACTCAGGTGACTGAGTTGCCCTGAAATGCTTTGTGGGTCTGTGTAATCTGAGGGAAATATGTGTCTCTCTCTCTCTATCTCTCTCCCTCGATTCTCTCTCTCGCCCCTATTGTAATGCAAATGTCTCTTTTCCTTTCTTCACTGCAAGAGATTAGCACGGAGGGTTTTGATCCACTAACCAGCTGTGTGTGTGTGTGTGTGTGTGTGTGTGTGTGTGTGTGTGTGTGTGTGTGTGTGTGTGTGTGTGTGTGTGTGTGTGTGTGTGTGTGTGTGTGTGTGTGTGTGTGTGTGTGTGTGTGTTTAAATTTAGCCCTCCCCCCATTTGTTTTTTTGTTACTTTTTCAATAATTCTTCTATTGTATACATTTCATGACACTGATGATGACTACAATGTAGGTCCTTCCTTGTTGCCATACATTGTATGCTATTCTGAACGTGTGGATAATGCATTAAGAAAGGCTTGCACCTAGTTTGCTCATTAACATTAATTAGGGTGTAGAATTGTAATCGTACGCCTGATTCTGTGTACGCAGAATTTCCATAATGTAACACCATAAAATCAATGCTAATGGTTGAAGTGCTCTACAGTTCTATTGAAGGCGCAGCCTAAGGCTGAACTATTTCCACCAGTGGGGGCTGCTGAGGGGAGGACGGCTCATAATAATGGCTGGAACGGAGCGAATGGAATGGCGTCCAACACATGAAAACCATGCTTGCTGACTCTGAGCAGGTGGAGAGTTAAGTTAACCCCTCGTGCTCACTGCAGAGTGGATTTCACTAATGTTACAGCCTTGTACTAGGCTACTGGTTCCCCTCAGGATATCGATGGAAATACATGTATCATATTTGAAATACTTACACTCAATTAATTATCTTCCACTCATTGGTGAAATATAAACTGCAGTGGCTAAATTCCTTTATGGTTTTATGGCTGCACACCATACGTTCATGACCTATGGTGCTCATATGAGAGGAAAGGAAGGAGCCAGACAGACACCCACATTAGCATCTCAGACCCTGAGTGTCAGGAGACAGTGGATTACAGCTGTAATCTGCTAGATTGGCTCATGTATTGCCTGTAATCTGCCATGTTGCCTCTGACCTGGCATTGAGATAACTGCCTGTCAGGGAGCTTAGCACCCAGGCAACCCAACCAGCTGCAGTCAGGGGAGGACAGCTTCTGCTGTTGGGTTACCGTCCACAAAACCTAACCTAGGAGAGTCCTGACCTGATCTCGGACCTGTTTGTCCTGCCATGCGTGATGTAATGACCATAGGAGTTGGCTAGGGGAATCCAGCCTCTGGTACACTGGATTAGGTCTGTGTTCTAATGGGAGATGGAGGGGATGTTGAAGACTGGTCTTCGGTGTAGCATGACCTTTCTTGTGCCCTGAGGTAGATGTTTGCTGAGTGAAGCGACATGTTTTTATTACCGACCAGGTGTTACGTTTTGATGGACAGGGTCATGATCGCAATAATGGTTGTACATCGTTTTCATTCCCTCATTGGACACATGGTTCAACTTCATTCACTCCCTCTCTCTCTCTTGTTCTCTCTCTGTCAGTCAGTCTGTTTGTCTCTCTCTCTCTTTCACTCTCTCTGTCTCTCTATCTCTCTGTCAGTCTGTCCCTCTCTCTCGCTCTGTCCCTCAAGGTAAGGACATGTCTAGTGCAACAGCGCAGAGGGTTGTTCTGTTCTCCTCCTCATTGCTTTCTCTATCTTTTACTCCCTTTCCTTTCCTCTCTGTTCCTGCCGGGGCTGGGATCTCTGTGAGCTCTGTGGTCTCTGGGAGCTCTGGGATCTCTGTGAGCTCTGGGATCTCTGTGAGCTCTGTGGTAGAAGGCTGTAGTGCTGATGTGATCAGTGCAGACTGCATGGTGTTGTGTGAGGCAGGCAGGCCATGCCAGAGCTGTGCCCCTTAACAGCTCAGCCTCTGTACAGCCACTTGTTTCGGGTCACACCTTGCACTGTCACTTCAGCTTTAAGGACATTTTTGACTAGTGAAGTGTAGTCTAACTCAGTGCATGAGTGGGTGTGGGTGTCAGCCCTGAGCGTGACTACCAAACCACACAACTGGCCTCTCATCCTCTTAGAAACGGAGCACATTCAAGTATTGAGTAAACTGGGAGTGGTGTGTAAGTCGGGAATGTTTGGCGATTGTTTGGTAAGAGCTGTTATTTGCTGTTATTTCCTCAACCGAGGGGATGTGTGGAGTGTGAGCTGCACATTTAGAACACAAATACAAATGAAGATGACCTGCTAACAAGTTGATTAGATATTCCTATTTGCCAAATTAATGAGGAGTGATGGCTTGGGCTGGCCACTTAATACTGAGTTGCTCTCTTGGCTGACTGCATGTCAAGCACATCTTTGCATATCAGATTGGTAAAAGATAGCTAGCTATTTTTAATAGGTTCATTCATCCAAGTCAATCAATGATAGCTGTGGCACTGTGGCAGTTCTGGGTTACTAATTAGTTACCAATGACTTACCAATGACTTACCAATGACTTACCAATGACTTACCAAACGGAAATAACCAAATAAAGGGAAACTGTTCAATTCTCGGTTCATTAACCTCACAGGCTGAGGCACTACTAATACAGGACCCGTCAAGATTTTTATTACAACTCTTTTGTTGTGCTGTAATCTCATCAACTCTGGTAAGGTCTGTCCATGTAATCCTGTATCACAGGGCTGTGACAGAACCTTGGTAGGGAACGACTAGTCAGACAGGGAGAGAAGAAAGGAGGATGAAGGAGGAACAGTGTGGTGAACAGAGTGGTGAATTGAATTCTACCCTGAGCGGGCATGGTCCTTCTCTATGAGGCTGTAGTCTGGGGTGTATGGAAACAGGGGATGTTATTTACCCCCCTCCTCTCCCTCTCTACCCTTCTACCGCTCTATCCCTCTCTATCCCTCTCCCTCCTCTCGCTCTATTTCTCTGTCTCTATGAATTCAATTTCAATTCAAGGGCTTTATTGGCATGATAAACATATGTTAACATTGTATTTACAATGGTGTGTTTTCTTCACTGGTTGCCCTTTTCTTGTGGCAACAAGTCACAAATCTTGCTGCTGTGATGGCATACTGTGGTATTTCACCCAGTAGATACAGGAGTTTAGCAAAATTGGGTTTGTTTTCAAATTCTTTGTGGATCTGTGTAATCTGAGGGAAATATGTGTCTCTAATTTGGTCACACATCTTTCTGCAGTGATTGCAGACTGTAGTATTTCACCCAGTAGATATTTGAATTTATCAAAATTGGGGATGTTTTCGAATTCTTTGTTGATCTGTGTAATCTGATGGAAATGTGTGTCTCTAATGTGGTCATACATTAGGCAGGAGGTTAGGAAGTGCAGCTCAGTTTCCACCTCATTTTGTGGGCAATTTGCACATAGCCTGTCTTCTCTTGAGAGCCAGGTCTGCCTACGGCGGAATTTCTCAATAGCAAGGCTATACTCACTGAGTCTGTACATAGTCAAAGCTTTCCTTAGGTTTGGGTCAGTCACGGTGCTCAGGTATTCTGCCACTGTGTACTCCCTGTTAGGGCCAAATAGCATTCTAGTTTGCTCTGTTTTTTTGTTAATTCTTTCCAACGTGTTTTGTCATGATTTGGTTGGGTCTAATTGTGTTGCTGTCCTGGGGCTCTGTGGGGTGTGTTTGTGTTTGTGAACAGAGCCCCAGGACTAGCTTGCTTAGGGCAGTCTTCTCCAGGTTCATCTCTCTGTAGGTGATGGCTTTGTTATGGAAGGTTTGGGAATCACTTCCTTTTAGGTGGTTGTAGAATTGAATGGCTCTTTTCTGGATTTGGACCATTATCGCGTATTGGCCTAATAATTCTGCTCTGCATGCATAATTTGGTGTTTTACATTGTACTCAGAGGATATTTTTTGCAGAATTCTGCATGCAGAGTTTCAATGTGGTGTTTGTCCCATTTAGGGAATTCTTGCTTGGTGAGTGGACCCCAAACCACACAACCATAAATGGCAATGGGTTCTATAACTGATTCAAGTGTTTTTGGCCAGATCCTAATTGGTATGTCAAATTGTATGTTCCTTTTGATGGCATAGAATGCCCTTCTTGCCTTGTCTCTCAGCTCGTTCATAGCTTTGTGGAAGTTACCTGTGGCGCTAATGTTTAGGCCGAGGTATGTATCGTTTTTTGTGTGCTCTAGTGCAACGGTGTCTAGATGGAATTTTTATTTGTGTTCCTGGCAACTCGACCCATCACTCCCTCTCTTTATCTCTGTCTTTCTTTCTCTCTCTTTCTATTCCCCTTCCTTCATTCCCTCCCTCCTTTCCTCCCTCTCTCTCTCTCTAGTTTGGGAGGTGGAATGAGACTAGGCCCTTTTATAAATAAATAAGTGTGTGTCTGAGGAGATTGTATGAGAACCTCCTCATGGTGATGTGTTTTCAAAGGGCAGCCTCCCCCTGGCTCCCCCCTCCCTGGATCTCTCCAAGGCTCCCACTCCATGTTGACCGCCCTGCCCCCCACCTCCATGTCTCCCTCCCTCCATGGCTCCCTCCCTGCCCCCCCTCCATGTCTCCCTCCCTCCAAGGCTTTGCAGGGCTAAATAATAGATGAGGCCCCTGCAATGCTCCACAATCACACCAGGTGACTGGAGAGACTGCAGAAGGCCACAATGTCTGGCCACGTTTACAGACAAAAACTAAATTGACAAAAATCGAATACCAGCTGAATGTGCATTCTTCTGTTTGTGTGTCTGATTTGTGTGCTCTGGGAGAGGTTATTTGAGCGTCTGCACTGTACATTTCTGTGAATGTTTGAGTGTGTTTTATTGCATTATTCAAGTAGTTGTTTTAGAGGGTTGTATTAATGCATTATTCAAGTAGTTGTTTTAGAGGGTTGTATTATTGCATTATTCAAGTAGTTGTTTTAGAGGGTTGTATTATTGCATTATTCAAGTATGTAACGATTGTCGTCGGGAGAAGGAGAAGAGGACCAAAGTGCAGCGTGGTACGTATTCAAAATAATTTGAATAAAGATGAATACTTAACAAAAACAACAAACCGACAAACGAACAGTTCTTTAAGGTGCAACAAAATTAACTACCCACAAATCATAGTGGGAAAACAGGCTGCCTAAGTATGGTTCTCAATCAGAGACAACGATTGACAGCTGCCTCTGATTGGGAACCATACCAGGCCAAAACCAGAAATACAAAACATAGAACAAAAACATAGATTGCCCACCCCAACTCACACCCTGACCAAACTAAAATAGAGACATAAAAAAGGAACTAAGGTCATTATTGCATTATTCAAGTAGTTGTGAAAGGAATGAAGGGTCATTGAGGATACCTGGTTAAGCTAATTGTACTTAAACAGTGAAATGCCTGCTTACATTCAAGCCCTTCCCAACGATGCAGTGTAAAAAAATTATTATAAAATATAAAATTGTAACACAAGAGGAATAAAATTCACAAGAATGAGTTTAGTAATTTTTTGGGCCTTCCTCTACCACCGCCTGATATAGAGGTCCTGGATGGCAGGGAGCTTGTCCCCATTGATTTACTGCGCTGTCCGCACCGCCCTCTGTAGCGTTTTGCGGTCGAGGGTGGTGCATTTGCCATACCAATGACGCAGCCAGTCAAGGTGCTCTTGATGGTAGTTGTAGAACCTTTTCAGGATCCAAGGGTCCATGTAGGGCTGGGCAGTATACCGTATTTGACTATATACCGGTATTTATGCACGGACCGGTTTGGGTTTTTACTTTACCTTCTATAACGGTATTTGAATGTTTGGTTTGTTAAATGTGATAGACCTTGTGTAACGTCCATTTTTATAGTTTACTTGAGTCACCCCTCTCCGCTCTCTCTCTCTCCATGCTGCTTTCCACACAGACCTAGTCCTGGCTCCTGTCACTTAAGGAGCGCATTTGTTGTTGCTTGACCACGAGACACTTTCGTTCAGTCTGCGTGGTCAATACAGCATATGCAACAATGTTGATGACAACAATGTTGTTTTCACTTTGATCTTAATATAAATCCACAAGCGTTCTATAATTACAATATTAGTTTGTGTTTCTGCAAAAGTTTGTATTTTCTTAGCAAGTTAAGCTAAATCGTGTTAGCCACTAATACTATTCTCTAGTTAGCTGGCTAGCTAATTAGCTAATAAAAGTTCTGATTCAGAGCAAACGTAGCCAGCTAATACTGCCTGACACCAGTACTGGTGGAGGCTTAAATCAGCATGTTGTTTGTGCAACAGTATCTTCTAAAAAAAAATGATGGAAATGCAAGAAGTTATTTTTGGTTGAATTTGAATTGAACAGTATAAAACAATCCGAATTTAGAAAGACCCTTTGAAATAATTTGAATGTTTGTACTGTATGTGTTGCCACTCTAGGGTCACGCACTACTCATAAATCAAATGTAAAACTTTCATTAGTCAAAACATCACATACCGTCAAATACCGTCATATCGTAAAAATGTTGAAAAATACCCTGATGATATTTTGGCCATATCGCCCAGCCCTAGGTCCAGCCACAAATCTTTTCAGCCTCTTGTGTTCAGTCAGCACTCTCACTGTGTGGAACTGCAATCTAACACACTGAACAGCTCAGTTCAACCCCATTAGCTTCACACACAGACGTTAGCACTTTCCTAACTTTATACCAAACAAGACATAAATTAATTTCGCTACACCCCAAGATGGATTTTAATTGTAGTAAAAGGAATCTATCTTGTATTATTTCACTGAGGTAATTTGTATTCAAACATATAAACTTAGAGATAGAACATAGAGGTAGAACATGAGATAGAACATAGAGAAATAACATAGATATAGAACATAGAGGTAGAACATGAGATATAACATAGAGATAGAACATAGAGGTAGAACATGAGATAGAACATAGAGAAATAACATAGATATAGAACATAGAGGTAGAACATGAGATATAACATAGAGATAGAACATAGAGGTAGAACATGTGCTAGAACATGAGATAGAACATAGAGGTAGAACATAGAGAAATAACATGGAGATAGAATATAGAGTTAGAACATAGAGGGAGAAAATGAGCTAGAACCTGAGATAGAACATAGAGGTAGAACATAGAGAAATAACATAGAGCTAGAACATAGAGATAGAACATAGAGGTAGAACATGAGATATAACATAGAGATAGAACATATAGGTAGAAAATGAGCTAGAACATGAGATAGAACATAGAGGTAGAACATAGAGAAATAACATGGAGATAGAATATAGAGCTAGAACATCAAGATAGAACATAGAGGTAGAACATTGAGATAGAACATAGAGATAGATCATCGAGATAGAACATAGAGAAATAACATAGAGATAGAACCTAGAGGTAGAACATGAGATAGAACATAGAGAAATAACATAGAGATAGAATATAGAGGTAGAACATCGAGATAGAACACAGAGGTAGAACATTGAGATAGAACATAGAGGTAGAACATCAAGGCAGAACATCGAGATAGAACATAGAGGCAGAACATTGAGATAGAACATAGAGGTAGAACATTGAGATAGAACATCGAGATAGAACATAGAGAAATAACATTGAGATAGAACATAAAGGTAGAACATGAGATAGAACATAGAGATAGAATATAGAGGTAGAACATCGAGATAGAACATAGAGGTAGAACATTGAGATAGAACATAGAGAAATAACATAGATATAGAACATAGAGGTAGAACACCGAGATAGAACTAGCAGTTGACTCAAGGGAAGAGATAATGTGGGAGAAGTACTCCTTCAATTCAAACAAATATGTATTTTTTTAGTTTACTGTCAATCCAACAAGGGGTTGTAACCTTGTTGCCAGCGTGATAAGGTAGCCCAGTTCTCTGAACAAGGGAATGACCAGTGTATGCTGCCCTCACCTGGCTCAAATAGGTAGTAATACTGCCGTTGTCAATAATGGAGAGCCACAGAGTGGAAAATTACCTGACTAACCTGTACCCCTGCACAAATTACCTCTACTAACCTGTACCACAGCACACATTACCTCTACTAACCTGTACCCCTGCACAAATTACCTCTACTAACCTGTACCACAGCACACATTACCTCTACTAACCTGTACCCCTGCACAAATTACCTCTACTAACCTGTACCACAGCACAAATTACCTCTACTAACCTGTACCCCTGCACAAATTACCTCAACTAACCTGTACCACAGCACAAATTACCTCAACTAACCTGTACCCCTGCACAAATTACCTCTACTAACCTGTACCACAGCACAAATTACCTCTACTAACCTGTACCCCTGCACAAATTACCTCAACTAACCTGTACCACAGCACAAATTACCTCAACTAACCTGTACCCCTGCACAAATTACCTCTACTAACCTGTACCACAGCACAAATTACCTCTACTAACCTGTACCCCTGCACAAATTACCTCTACTAACCTGTACCACAGCACAAATTACCTCAACTAACCTGTACCCCTGCACAAATTACCTCTACTAACCTGTACCACAGCACACATTACCTCTACTAACCTGTACCACAGCACAAATTACCTCAACTAACCTGTACCCCTGCACAAATTACCTCTACTAACCTGTACCACAGCACAAATTACCTCTACTAACCTGTACCCCTGCACAAATTACCTCTACTAACCTGTACCACAGCACAAATTACCTCAACTAACCTGTACCCCTGCACAAATTACCTCTACTAACCTGTACCACAGCACACATTACCTCTACTAACCTGTACCACAGCACAAATTACCTCAACTAACCTGTACCCCTGCACAAATTACCTCTACTAACCTGTACCACAGCACAAATTACCTCAACTAACCTGTACCACAGCACAAATTACCTCAACTAACCTGTACCCCTGCACAAATTACCTCTACTAACCTGTACCACAGCACAAATTACCTCAACTAACCTGTACCCCTGCACAAATTACCTCTACTAACCTGTACCACAGCACAAATTACCTCAACTAACCTGTACCCCTGCACAAATTACCTCTACTAACCTGTACCACAGCACAAATTACCTCAACTAACCTGTACCACAGCACAAATTACCTCAACTAACCTGTACCACAGCACAAATTACCTCAACTAACCTGTACCCCCTGTATATAGGCTCGTTATTGTAATGTAATTTTATTGTGTTACTTTTTGTTTTTATTATTATACTTTTTTTTCACTTTAGTTTATTTTGTAAATATTTTCTTAACTCTATTTCTTGAACTACATTGTTGGTTAAAGGCTTGTAAGTAAGCATTTCACGGTAAGCTGTTGCATTCGGCGCATGTGACAAATACAATTTGATTTGATTATAGTGATGCAACTGAAGGAGTTGACAACTGGGGCCCTTTCATTAGATGAAGAAGTTAGTCTTGTTCGCACAGCACATTATATTCTGTTTGTTCTGTGCCTCATAGTGGTCATGTTTTCTTAAGACCTCCAATACATATTTTTACCATTGCCCATTTTAAACAGCCTGGTTTGTAACCACAGCTGTGGTCCAACTGATGACCAACAGAATCACTTAAAGAGCAGACTCAGCCTCAACGTGGTCACCATGTAGAAGAGGACCCCACTGTCAGAGGCTGACCCGTGTAGGAGAGGCTGACCGGTGTAGATGAGGCTGACCGGTGTAGATGAGGCTGACCGGTGTAGATGAGGCTGACCGGTGTAGAAGTGGCTGACCTGTGTAGATGAGGCTGACCGGTGTAGAAGAGGCTGACCGGTGTAGATGAGTTTGACCGGTGTAGGAGAGGCTGACAGGTGTAGATGAAGCTGACCGGTATATAAGAGGCTGACCGGTGTTGGAGAGGCTGACCGGTGTAGATGAGGCTGACCGGTGTAGATGAGACTGACCGGTGTAGGAGAGGCTGACAGGTGTAGCTGAAGCTGATCAGTGTAGAAGAGGCTGACCGGTGTAGGAGAGGCTGACCGGTGTAGAGGAGGCTGACCGGTGTAGATGAGACTGACCGGTGTAGAAGAGGCTGACCGGTGTAGATGAGGCTGACCGGTGTAGATGAGACTGACCGGTGTAGATGAGGCTGACCGGTGTAGATTAGGCTGACCGGTGTAGGAGAGATTGACCGGTGTAGATGAGGCTGACCGGTGTAGATGAGGCTGACCGGTGTAGATGAGGCTGACCGGTGTAGGAGAGGCTGACCGGTGTAGGAGAGGCTGACCGGTGTAGAAGAGGCTGACCGGTGTAGGAGAGGCTGACCGGTGTAGATGAGGCTGACCGGTGTAGATGAGACTGACCGGTATAGGAGAGGCTGACAGGTGTAGATGAAGCTGACCGGTGTAGAAGAGGCTGACCGGTGTAGGAGAGGCTGACCGGTGTAGATGAGGCTGACCGGTGTAGATTAGGCTGACCGGTGTAGGAAAGGCTGACCGGTGTAGGAGAAACTGACCGGTTTAGAAGAGGATGACCGGTGTAGAAGAGTCTGACCGGTGTAGATGAGGCTGACCGGTGTAAATGAGGCTGACCGGTGTAGAAGAGGCTACCGGTGTAGGAGAGGCTGACCAGTGTAGAAGAGGCTGACCGGTGTAGATTAGGCTGACCGGTGTAGATGAGGCTACCGGTGTAGGAGAGGCTGACCGGTGTAGGAGAGGCTGACCGGTATAGATGAGACTGACCGGTGTAGATGAGTCTGACCGGTGTAGGAGAGGCTGACCGGTGTAGATGAGGCTGACCGGTGTAGATGAGGCTGACCGGTGTAGATGAGGCTGACCGGTGTAGGAGAGGCTGACCGGTGTAGGAGAGGCTGACCGGTGTAGATTGCCTCTGCGAAGAGCTTACATATAACCCATAGGATCAGGGTTGGTGATGATCTTTTATTATTTTATAATGACAGGAGAGGCTGACAGGTGTAGATGAAGCTGACCGGTGTAGATGAGGCTGACCGGTGTAGATTAGGCTGACCGGTGTAGATGAGACTGACCGGTGTAGGAGAGGCTGACAGGTGTAGATGAAGCTGACCGGTGTAGAAGAGGCTGACCGGTGTAGGAGAGGCTGACCGGTGTAGATGAGGCTGACCGGTGTAGATGAGGCTGACCGGTGTAGATGAGGCTGACCGGTGTAGGAGAGGCTGACCGGTGTAGGAGAGGCTGACCGGTGTAGGAGAAGCTGACCGGTGTAGATGAGACTGACCGGTGTAGAAGAGGCTGACCGGTGTAGATGAGGCTGACCGGTGTAGATGAGACTGACCGGTGTAGATGAGGCTGACCGGTGTAGATGAGGCTGACCGGTGTAGGAGAGGCTGACCGGTGTAGATGAGGCTGACCGGTGTAGATGAGGCTGACCGGTGTAGATGAGGCTGACCGGTGTAGGAGAGGCTGACCGGTGTAGGAGAGGCTGACCGGTGTAGAAGAGGCTGACCGGTGTAGGAGAGGCTGACCGGTGTAGATGAGGCTGACCGGTGTAGATGAGACTGACCGGTATAGGAGAGGCTGACAGGTGTAGATGAAGCTGACCGGTGTAGAAGAGGCTGACCGGTGTAGGAGAGGCTGACCGGTGTAGATGAGGCTGACCGGTGTAGATTAGGCTGACCGGTGTAGGAAAGGCTGACCGGTGTAGGAGAGACTGACCGGTTTAGAAGAGGCTGACCGGTGTAGAAGAGTCTGACCGGTGTAGATGAGGCTGACCGGTGTAGATGAGGCTGACCGGTGTAGAAGAGGCTACCGGTGTAGGAGAGGCTGACCAGTGTAGAAGAGGCTGACCGGTGTAGATTAGGCTGACCGGTGTAGATGAGACTGACCGGTGTAGGAGAGGCTGACCGGTGTAGGAGAGGCTGACCGGTATAGATGAGGCTGACCGGTGTAGATGAGTCTGACCGGTGTAGGAGAGGCTGACAGGTGTAGATGAAGCTGACCGGTGTAGATGAGGCTGACCGGTGTAGGAGAGGCTGACCGGTGTAGATGAGGCTGACCGGTGTAGTTGAGGCTGACCGGTGTAGATGAGGCTGACCGGTGTAGGAGAGGCTGACCGGTGTAGATTGCCTCTGCGAAGAGCTTACATATAACCCATAGGATCAGGGTTGGTGATGATCTTTTATTATTTTATAATGACAGGAGAGGCTGACAGGTGTAGATGAAGCTGACCGGTGTAGATGAGGCTGACCGGTGTAGATTAGGCTGACCGGTGTAGATGAGGCTGACCGGTGTAGATTAGGCTGACCGGTGTAGGAGAGGCTGACAGGTGTAGATGAAGCTGACCGGTGTAGAAGAGGCTGACCGGTGTAGAAGAGGCTGACCGGTGTAGAAGAGGCTGACCGGTGTAGATGAGGCTGACCGGTGTAGATTAGGCTGACCGGTGTAGGAGAGGCTGACCGGTGTAGATGAGGCTGACCGGTGTAGATGAGACTGACCGGTGTAGGAGAGGCTGACAGGTGTAGATGAGGTTGACCGGTGTAGATGAGTCTGACCGGTGTAGAAAAGGCTGACCGGTGTAGAAGAGGCTGACCGGTGTAGATGAGTCTGACCGGTGTAGGAGAGGCTGACCGGTGTAGGAGAGGCTGACCGGTGTAGAAGAGGCTGACCGGTGTAGGAGAGGCTGACCGGTGTAGATGAGGCTGACCGGTGTAGATGAGACTGACCGGTGTAGGAGAGGCTGACAGGTGTAGATGAAGCTGACTGGTGTAGAAGAGGCTGACCGGTGTAGGAGAGGCTGACCGGTGTAGATGAGGCTGACCGGTGTAGATTAGGCTGACCGGTGTAGATGAGACTGACCGGTGTAGGAGAGGTTGACAGGTGTAGAAGAGGCTGACCGGTGTAGGAGAGGCTGACCGGTGTAGATGAGGCTGACCGGTGTAGATGAGACTGACCGGTGTAGGAGAGGCTGACCGGTGTAGGAGAGGCTGACCGGTATAGATGAGGCTGACCGGTGTAGATGAGTCTGACCGGTGTAGGAGAGGCTGACAGGTGTAGATGAAGCTGACCGGTGTAGAAGAGGCTGACCGGTGTAGGAGAGGCTGACCGGTGTAGATGAGGCTGACCGGTGTAGATGAGGCTGACCGGTGTAGATGAGGCTGACCGGTGTAGGAGAGGCTGACCGGTGTAGGAGAGGCTGACCGGTGTAGATTGCCTCTGCGAAGAGCTTACATATAACCCATAGGATCAGGGTTGGTGATGATCTTTTATTATTTTATAATGACAGGAGAGGCTGACAGGTGTAGATGAAGCTGACCGGTGCAGATGAGGCTGACCGGTGTAGATTAGGCTGACCGGTGTAGATGAGGCTGACCGGTGTAGATTAGGCTGACCGGTGTAGGAGAGGCTGACAGGTGTAGATGAAGCTGACCAGTGTAGAAGAGGCTGACCGGTGTAGAAGAGGCTGACCGGTGTAGAAGAGGCTGACCGGTGTAGATGAGGCTGACCGGTGTAGATTAGGCTGACCGGTGTAGGAGAGGCTGACCGGTGTAGATGAGGCTGACCGGTGTAGATGAGACTGACCGGTGTAGGAGAGGCTGACAGGTGTAGATGAGGTTGACCGGTGTAGATGAGTCTGACCGGTGTAGAAAAGGCTGACCGGTGTAGAAGAGGCTGACCGGTGTAGATGAGTCTGACCGGTGTAGGAGAGGCTGACCGGTGTAGGAGAGGCTGACCGGTGTAGAAGAGGCTGACCGGTGTAGGAGAGGCTGACCGGTGTAGATGAGGCTGACCGGTGTAGATGAGACTGACCGGTGTAGGAGAGGCTGACAGGTGTAGATGAAGCTGACTGGTGTAGAAGAGGCTGACCGGTGTAGGAGAGGCTGACCGGTGTAGATGAGGCTGACCGGTGTAGATTAGGCTGACCGGTGTAGATGAGACTGACCGGTGTAGGAGAGGTTGACAGGTGTAGATGAGGCTACCGGTGTAGGAGAGGCTGACCGGTGTAGATGAGGCTGACCGGTGTAGATTAGGCTGACCGGTGTAGATGAGACTGACCGGTGTAGATGAGTCTGACCGGTGTAGAAGAGGCTAACCGGTGTAGAAGAGGCTGACCGGTGTAGAAGAGGCTACCGGTGTAGGAGAGGCTGACCGGTGTAGAAGAGGCTGACCGGTGTAGATGAGGATGACCGGTGTAGATGAGGCTGACCGGTGTAGATTGCCTCTGCGAAGAGCTTACATATAACCCATAGGATCAGGGTTGGTGATGATCTTTTATTATTTTATAATGACAGGAAAAACATCCATAAACAAATGCTGTGCTGCACTTATACGCCAAACTCCTCTCCTCCTCATGGGTACAGTAGACAGGGAAGAGGTAAGGGGAGGCAGGGGATGTTTATGAGGGGGAAGACAGAAGGAGAAGGAAGTGTGCAACATTAAAAAGGGCACTTACAACAACAAAAGGATTGTACAGTAATATTTGGGATGATTTTGTGTAATTATATAACATGACATTCAATACTTATTACATTAAGCATAAAAAGTTAGCTAAACATACTATATATTACTTAGTCATTGTTTAGTAATAACATAAGATGTCCTCAGATCTGTGTTGCATCAGTCTATCCATGATAATATTTTAGGGCTTTGTGTGTTTCCTCCACTCCAACATCCACCCAGCGCCCACTACAGTCACTAGGTCTAGTATAGATATTAAAGTCATGTCAGACCATACTGTGGTCAAGGGTACTGAATTACTTTAGTCAATAGTCCGTGATGGGAAAACATAGAAGGGCAAACATAGAAATCCCATCATTTGGCTGACTTGTTTAACCTCATGTGGTCATGGTGGCATCTTGAATTTGCAACAATTTATAAAAACATGTTTTTCCTTTGTCATTATGTGATATTGTGTGCAGATTGATGAGAAAAAACAAACAATTTAATTCATTTTAGAATAAGGCTGTAACGTAACAAAATGTGGAAAGGGTCTAGGGGTCTGAATACCTTCCAAATGCACTGTAATTGGATGCTCACAATGTTTAATATTAGACATGTAAGCCACTTAATGTTGGAAACAGCTTGTGGAGGTTGTTTACCATTCAAGTCTACTGCTGCCCTATCCCTGTAGTACATCACTCTGCTGTGGCAGTGATGTTGATATGTGAGGTCTGTAAGTGGATTGAGTTGTTGGAGGATACAGAACAGGTGGTGTACAATATCAAATCAAATCAAATCAAATTTTATTTGTCACATACACATGGTTAGCAGATGTTAATGCGAGTGTAGCGAAATGCTTGTGCTTCTAGTTCCGACAATGCAGTAATAACCAACAAGTAATCTAACTAACAATTCCAAAACTACTGTCTTGTACACAGTGTAAGGGGATAAAGAATATGTACATAAGGATATATGAATGAGTGATGGTACAGAGCAGCATAGGCAAGATACAGTAGATGGTATCGAGTACAGTATATACATATGAGATGAGTATGTAAACAAAGTGGCATAGTTAAAGTGGCTAGTGATACATGTATTACATAAGGATACAGTCGATGATATAGAGTACAGTATATACGTATGCATATGAGATGAATAATGTAGGGTAAGTAACATTATATAAGGTAGCATTGTTTAAAGTGGCTAGTGATATATTTACATCATTTCCCATCAATTCCCATTATTAAAGTGGCTGGAGTTGAGTCAGTGTCAGTGTGTTGGCAGCAGCCACTCAATGTTAGTGGTGGCTGTTTAACAGTCTGATGGCCTTGAGATAGAAGCTGTTTTTCAGTCTCTCGGTCCCAGCTTTGATGCACCTGTACTGACCTCGCCTTCTGGATGATAGCGGGGTGAACAGGCAGTGGCTCGGGTGGTTGATGTCCTTGATGATCTTTATGGCCTTTCTGTAACATCGGGTGGTGTAGGTGTCCTGGAGGGCAGGTAGTTTGCCCCCGGTGATGCGTTGTGCAGACCTCACTACCCTCTGGAGAGCCTTACGGTTGAGGGCGGAGCAGTTGCCGTACCAGGCGGTGATACGCGTTTAACTAGGCGTGTGTGTGTGTGTGGGGACGCACGCGTTTAACTAGGCGTGTGTGTGTGTGTGGGGACGCACGCGTTATACAGCCCGCCAGGATGCTCTCGATTGTGCATCTGTAGAAGTTTGTGAGTGCTTTTGGTGACAAGCCAAATTTCTTCAGCCTCCTGAGGTTGAAGAGGCGCTGCTGCGCCTTCTTCACAATGCTGTCTGTGTGAGTGGACCAATTCAGTTTGTCTGTGATGTGTATGCCGAGGAACTTAAAACTTGCTACCCTCTCCACTACTGTTCCATCGATGTGGATAGGGGGGTGTTCCCTCTGCTGTTTCCTGAAGTCCACAATCATCTCCTTAGTTTTGTTGACGTTGAGTGTGAGGTTATTTTCCTGACACCACACTCCGAGGGCCCTCACCTCCTGCCTGTAGGCCGTCTCGTCGTTGTTGGTAATCAAGCCTACCACTGTTGTGTCGTCCGCAAACTTGATGATTGAGTTGGAGGCGTGCGTGGCCACGCAGTCGTGGGTGAACAGGGAGTACAGGAGAGGGCTCAGAATGCACCCTTGTGCGGCCCCAGTGTTGAGGATCAGCGGGGAGGAGATGTTGTTGCCTACCCTCACCACCTGGGGGCGGCCCGTCAGGAAGTCCAGTACCCAGTTGCACAGGGCGGGGTCGAGACCCAGGGTCTCGAGCTTGATGACGAGCTTGGAGGGTACTATGGTGTTGAATGCCGAGCTGTAGTCAATGAACAGCATTCTCACATAGGTATTCCTCTTGTCCAGATGGGTTAGGGCAGTGTGCAGTGTGGTTGAGATTGCATCGTCTGTGGACCTATTTGGGCGGTAAGCAAATTGGAGTGGGTCTAGGGTGTCAGGTAGGGTGGAGGTGATATGGTCCTTGACTAGTCTCTCAAAGCACTTCATGATGACGGAAGTGAGTGCTACGGGGCGGTAGTCGTTTAGCTCAGTTACCTTAGCTTTCTTGGGAACAGGAACAATGGTGGCCCTCTTGAAGCATGTGGGAACAGCAGACTGGTATAGGGATTGATTGAATATGTCCGTAAACACACCGGCCAGCTGGTCTGCGCATGCTCTGAGGGCGTGGCTGGGGATGCCGTCTGGGCCTGCAGCCTTGCGAGGGTTAACACGTTTAAATGTCTTACTCACCTCAGCTGCAGTGAAGGAGAGACCGCATGTTTTCGTTGCAGGCCGTGTCAGTGGCACTGTATTGTCCTCAAAGCGGGCAAAAAAGTTATTTAGTCTGCCTGGGAGCAAGACATCCTGGTCCGTGACTGGGCTGGATTTCTTCCTGTAGTCCGTGATTGACTGTAGACCCTGCCACATGCCTCTTGTGTCTGAGCCGTTGAATTGAGATTCTACTTTGTCTCTGTACTGACGCTTAGCTTGTTTGATAGCCTTGCGGAGGGAATAGCTGCACTGTTTGTATTCGGTCATGTTACCAGACACCTTGCCCTGATTAAAAGCAGTGGTTCGCGCTTTCAGTTTCACGCGAATGCTGCCATCAATCCACGGTTTCTGGTTAGGGAATGTTTTAATTGTTGCTATGGGAACGACATCTTCAACGCACGTTCTAATGAACTCGCACACCGAATCAGCGTATTCGTCAATATTGTTATCTGACGCAATACGAAACATGTCCCAGTCCACGTGATGGAAGCAGTCTTGGAGTGTGGAGTCAGCTTGGTCGGACCAGCGTTGGACAGACCTCAGCGTGGGAGCCTCTTGTTTTAGTTTCTGTCTGTAGGCAGGGATCAACAAAATGGAGTCGTGGTCAGCTTTTCCGAAAGGGGGGCGGGGCAGGGCCTTATATGCGTCGCGGAAGTTAGAGTAACAATGATCCAAGGTCTTTCCACCCCTGGTTGCGCAATCGATATGCTGATAAAATTTAGGGAGTCTTGTTTTCAGATTAGCCTTGTTAAAATCCCCAGCTACAATGAATGCAGCCTCCGGATAAATGGTTTCCAGTTTGCAAAGAGTTAAATAAAGTTTGTTCAGAGCCATCCATGTGTCTGCTTGGGGGGGGATATATACGGCTGTGATTATAATCGAAGAGAATTCTCTTGGTAGATAATGCGGTCTACATTTGATTGTGAGGAATTCTAAATCAGGTGAACAGAAGGATTTGAGTTCCTGTATGTTTCTTTCATCACACCATCTCACGTTAGCCATAAGGCATACGCCCCCGCCCCTCTTCTTACCAGAAAGATGTTTGTTTCTATCTGCGCGATGCGTGGAGAAACCTGTTGGCTGCACCGCCTCGGATAGCGTCTCTCCAGTGAGCCACGTTTCCGTGAAGCAAAGAACGTTACAGTCTCTGATGTCCCTCTGGAATGCTACCCTTGCTCGGATTTCATCAACCTTGTTGTCAAGAGACTGGACATTGGCAAGAAGAATGCTAGGGAGTGGTGCACGGTGTGACCGCCTCGTTTCCCTCTTTTTCGGAGTCGTTTTTTTGGGTCGCTGCATGGGATCCACTCCGTTGTCCTGTTTGTAAGGCAGAACACAGGATCCGCGTCGCGAAAAACATATTCTTGGTCGTACTGATGGTGAGTTGACGCTGATCTTATATTCAGTAGTTCTTCTCGACTGTATGTAATGAAACCTAAGATGACCTGGGGTACTAATGTAAGAAATAACACGTAAAAAAACAAAAAACTGCATAGTTTCCTAGGAACGCGAAGCGAGGCGGCCATCTCTGTCGGCGCCGGAAGTATCTGGTAAGGTGTGCTTCCCCTCCAGTGAACGTGCTCTGTGCTTATCACCTACTGTACCTACTTGAAGCCTCCATTCAGACAGCAATCTCTCTGTATATGACTAGAATGATGTGGTAGTGATGCTCTGTCTTCTGTATCAGGTATGACTTGAAGGCTCCTCCTCCTAAGCTCTTCAGCCCAATCAAAGCCCTGGACCTCTGCCAGAGAGGGACAGATGTGTGCTTGGCTTTATCTAGACCATTTAGTTATACATCTCCATTAGTCTGTAAGATGTCAGACATAATGGTGTTAAATACTGTGCTTTGTTTCAGCAGGAAGAGGAGTAGGGATGTCACTTTGCTCATAACTTACCAGGCTCTTACTCCATTAGTTGAGTTTAATATGATGATTAAATACAGCCATAGTAGCTCATCTCAATAAGTCTGATCTCTCTTCAACCACTGAGACTCATTCATGGATTTATGATGGGAAGTGCAGCAGACTGGCTCAATGAAAGGAGATCATTCTCTTGGCATGAAATTATGGCCCGTGGACCAGTCAATTTAGCAACATATGTTATTGATAGAGTGATATATTAAAAGCTTCTCAGCTCAGCCACTCAGAATCTTGGACTGGCTTTTTCCTGTGGGGTAGAGAAGAGGGGATATCTGAGTGTCATCTTCTCTGACCCAGTCTGTTCTTTAGCATCTATGAGTAGCAAAGACCAAGGTCCAAGATCTGGAACATTCTTTCCTCCAAAAGATTTCACAGTTCTGTCCTTTCTCTCAGATTTTCTCTGGCCAGTCTCTCATCTGTGAAGATCATTGATGGTCTGGTGTTCACGTCATCTATCTCGTCTAGCGCCTCTTGTTAAAGAGCTTCTGAAACTGAGCAGTAAATATCAGTGGCTACGGATGCAATTTTTCTATGCCTTTCTTCCCGACAGCTAAGGTCCCGATGTGCAGGATTCTCTACTTTACGGACAGTCTACGGTATCCTGCACATCGGGACCTTAGCTGCCCATCAGAGAGGAGATGAACTGTGGAGGCGACAGAGAGCCCTGGCTTACTGACCCAATAGTGGTAGCGCCATCCTGCCCTGCTGCCACCTAAGCCCTTAAGGGGATTGTTTGCTGACTGGGCACTCAGCTTGTAATCTAATCATGGGATTTTCATGAAAGTGGAATAAACAGTGTTGCCAGGGTGCCATCTGCTGCCTTTTTACTGCGTTTAAAACCCAAAATGCCATGGTGGAAGTGGGACTCACCAGGGCTGAGGGCTAAAGATCCCATGGCTCTTATTGTAAGAGTAAGGTTGGCATAACTTCTGATGTAGTCTGATTGATGTTGACCTTCCAACCATCCAGCAAATTTTTTAAAATTTAAATTCAGATGTTGAATTGCAGCCAAATCAAGTGTGTAGGGGTTAATGGGCCACATTCACAGTCAATTTGATTTCCCCTCTATTTACATTTATACTGAATAAAAATATTAATGCAACATGCAACAATTTCAAAGAAGGAATTCAGTCAATTGAAATAAATGAATTAGGCCCTAATCTATGGATTTCAGGGTAGCCTAGTGGTTAGAGCGTTAGACTAGTAACCGTAAAGGTTGCAAGTTCAAATCCCCGTGCTGACAAGGTACAAATCTGTCGTTCTGCCCCTGAACAGGCAGTTAACACACTGTTCTTAGGCCGTCATTGAAAATAAGAATTTGTTCTTAACTGACTTGCCTAGTTAAATAAAGGTAAAAAAATAAACATTTCACATGACTGGGCAGGGGCGCAGCCATGGGTGATCCTGGGAGGACATAGGCCCACACACTTGGGAGCCAGGACCAGCCAATCAGAATACATTTTTCCCCAAATGGGTTTATTACTGTCCGAGTGCCTGGTCTCAAACAACCCCACAGGTGAAGAAGCCGGATGTGGGCTGTAGTGGTCTGCGGTTGTGAGGCTGGTTAAACTTACTGCCAAATTCTCTGAAACGACTTTGGAGGCGGCTTATAGTAAAAAAAAAAATAACAATCAATTCTCTGGCAAACGTTCTGGTGGACATTCCTGCAGTCAGCATGCCAATTGAAAGCTCCCCCAAAGCTTTAGACATCTGTGGCATTGTGTTGTGTGACAAAACTGCACATTTTAGAGTGGCCTTTTATTGTCCCCAGCACAAGGTGCACCTGTGTAATGATCATGCTGTCATGGTGGATTGATTTTCTTGGCAAACGAGAAATACTCACTAACAGGGATATAAACACATTTGTGCTCAGAGATAAATAAGCTTGTTGTGCTAATCAAACATTTCTGGGATATTTTATTTCAGCTCATGAAACATGGGACCAACACTTTACATGTTGCATTTATATTTTTGTTCAGTATACATTTTAGTAATTTAACAGACGATCTTATCCAGAGCGACTTACAGTTAATGCATTCATCTTAAGATAGTTAGGAAGGACAAACACATATCTCTCAGTCAAATGTGACCAACCGCCTTGGTTCATTATTTTGTAGCAAAATTTGAAATTGTATTTTTTACATTGGATAAAAGCAGAGACACAGAGCTAAAAAATGGTTTATCATACACTGCATTTGAGGAACAATGGGAAAGTAATTCTGCTTTGAGAGTTGATAAACTTGTAACCTCACTTTTGAAAAAATGGCCTTTGAATGTTGAATTGTTCACACCCTCTTAAGCTTTAGCCCGACCCATCTCTTTAAGGGTTGATCCGGGAGTTCTGTTCTAACAACACCAGTCAAGAACCCAAGCTAACTGGCTAACTTTCTAGCTACAAATGACAGAACAGCTCACTGAACACTACTCACCCTAGCAGATCTGGTTAGGCTGTTTTTATGTTATCCAGAGCGTTGGTGACTGTAAGAGTGAGAGTATGTGGTGCAAACACAGATCCTCTCCATGTCACCTAGTAGGAGCGGCCTGCCAGGTAGGATGCGAGAGGAAGATCTGATGGTTCATGGTGTCGAAGGCAGAGGATAGATCTAGGAGGAAGAGTACAGAGGAGAGAGAGTCAGCTTTGGCAGTGCGGAGAGCAGTCTCGGTTGAGTGACCCGTCTTGGTTAGAATCAAGAAATAGTTCTGAGAGAGATAGAGAGAGCATGCTAGATGTCATGATCAGATGATTTTTTTCAGCATTTTCTTTAAAAAATTAAGATTTAGAGTTAGATAAACTTGGATTTTTTGTCAGGAACATATAGAGGATGCTACCCTCTACAACATAACCTTCACTTCAAATCAAAGCTCAAAACCTACAACCTGATTTTGGACGGAATTACAGAATCACCTGGAAGGTTTACAACTACCAAGGATTATTATTCTATACAGCAAATTCTCTGGAAAACAACAGAAACCTGAAAACACCACCCAACCTGGAACTGAGTGAGTAATGTTTAGTCTGAAACTATATTTTATTTCCAAAAGCCAAGAAGAAAAATAACATTACATTACTTTATAAGGACTGAATGCTAACATAAGGCTGCCAAGCTTGATACAGCTTCAATTAGCACTGACGTGTCAAGTGAGAGGTGTCAAAGCCCTTTAGCCCAACAACGGCAGGAGAGTCAAACAGTCTACTCCAACCAAATGGAGAGGCCTTAGAAGCTGCATCCCGATGTTCAGAGGCAATTAAAATACAGTACCCTGTGTATGTAAAGAATGATAAGGCAAGAAAAGATGACAAAATGAAGCTCCTTATGGAAAATCAAGAGACACTTTTTGCTGACTATTACAAAAATGGGAACATCAGCAACCTTATCTTCTACACAAACCATCCCCTGGCATGGCACAGTGCTATATAAGCACACTACCCCCTTTAAGAGAGGGGGGGGTTAACGAGGGGTGGAAACTCCGGATACTTGACAACGAGGACTCTGAGTCAGCTAATATAAATCTCTATAAGTCTGGAACAGTAATGGTACAGGGTAACCCCAAACCCTTTCAGCTGGACTTTCACCTAATCAAAGAATTAGCCCAGCAGGAGAAGCTCTCCCTTGAGAAAGATACCCCCACCCTGAGCGGGTCAGACCAGACCTCTTCATTATATAACCCCACAGACGAGCCACCCCCAGCGGAAAGTCAACCTCCCAGCACAGAGTACTACCCTCTCATTGAAATGTTTAGTCTGAGACGGACCTACTGGTTGCCCAGTAGGTTACAGAGAGCTGGTAGTCCCATCCACCAAACTACCAGGTGTGAAACAGGGAAGGGACTCAGGGGGTATGCTATTTTGGTATAGAGCAGACCTAACTCACTCCATTCAATTAATCAAAACAGGAACATTTTACATTTGGCTAGAAATTCAAAAGGAAATTATCTTAACAGAGAAAATTGTATTCCTGTGTGCTACCTATATCCCCCCACTAGAATCCCAAGTCTTTAACGAAGACAGCTTCTCCATCCTGGAGGGGGAAATCAATAATTTACAGGCCCAGGGATATGTACTAGTCTGTGGCGACCTAAATGCCAGAACCGGACAAGAACCTGACACCCTCAGCACACAGGGGGACAAACAACTGCCTGCAGGTGTTAGCATTCCCTCCCCCATATGCCCCCCTAGGCACAACTATGACAACATAACCAACAAAAACAGGTCACAACTCCTGCAGCTCTGTCGTATATAGTCATTGGAGGGGACTCCTATGGTAGGTACACCTATAGTTCATCTCTTGGCAGTAGTACTGTAGACTACTTTATCACTGACCTCAACCCAGAGTCTCTCAAAGCGTTCACTGTCAGCCCACTGACACCCCTATCAGACCACAGCAAAATCACAGTCTACTTGAACAGAGCAATACTCAATCATGAGGCATCAAAGCCAAAGGAACTGAGTAACATTAAGAAATGCTATGGATGGAAGGAATGAGGTTTGGAAACCTACCAAAAAACAATTAGGCAACAACAAATTCAATCCCTTTTAGACAATTTCCTGGGTAAAACGTTCCACTGTAAACTTGGCAGTAGAAAATCTTAACAGTATATTTGACCTCTCAGCTTCCCTATCAAATCTAAAAATCTCAAATAGAAAGCCGAAGAAAATGAACAACAATGACAAATGGTTTGATGAAGAATGCAAAAATCGAAGAAAGAAATTGAGAAACCTGTCCAACCAAAAACATAGAGACCTGGAAAACCTGAGTCTACGCCTTCACTATGGTGAATCACTAAAACAATACAGAAATACACTACGGAAAAAGAAGGAACAACATATCAGAAATCAGCTCAATGTAATTGAAGAATCCATAGACTCCAATTCTGTGAAAATTGGAAATCACTAAACAAACAACAACACGAAGAATGATCTATCCAAAATGGAGATGTATGGGTAAACCACTTCTCCAATCTTTTTGGCTCTATAACAAATAATATTTTTGGCTCTATAACAAAGAATAAAGAGCAAACATATACAGGATCAAATACAAATCTTAGAATCAACGATTAAAGACTACCAGAACCCACTGGATTCTCCAATTACCTCAAATGAGCTACAGAACAAAATAAAAACACTCCTTAATGAAATTATCAAATATACAGACAACACGTTCCAATTGGCTATACTAAAACTCTTTAACATCATCCTTAGCTATGGCACTGTCACACCCTGACCATAGTTTACTTTGTATATTTCTATGTTGTGGTTGGTCAGGGTGTGATCTGAGTGGGCATTCTATGTTTCATGTCTAGTTTGTCTAGTTCTATGTTCGGCCTGATATGGTTCTCAATCAGAGGCAGGTGTTCGTCATTGTCTCTGATTGGGAACCATATTTAGGTAGCCTGGGTTTCACTGTGTGTTTGTGGGTGATTGTTCCTGTCTATGTGTTTTTCACCAGATAGGCTGTTTTAGGTTTTCGTTACGTTCATCACGTTCTTTATTTTGTAGTGTTTGCATTGATTCGTGTTTTACGTTTGTTCATTAAAACATGGATCGCAATCTACATGCTGCATTTTGGTCCGACTCTCCTTCACACCTAGAAAACCGTTACAGAATCACCCACCACCAACGGACCAAGCAGCGTGTCAACAGGCAAGAACAGCCCAAAGTGGAGTACAGTATGGACTATACTTCTTGGGAGGAGATAGACAGGTGGGCGGTCGACCCAGGGAGAGTGCCGGAGCCCGCCTGGGATTCGATGGAGCAGTGCGCGGAAGGATATAGGAGAATGGAGTTTGCGAAGCAAGCAAGGCGGCGCGGACGGAGGCCCCATAGTCAGCCCCAAAAATTTCTTGGGGGGGGGCTCAGGGAGAGTGTGGCAGAGTCAGGAGCCAGACCTGAGCCAACTCTCCCTGTTTATCGTGAGGAGCCAATGAGGAGACCAGAACCAGAGCCGGTGTTGGAGGTGAGCGAAACAGAGACTGTGAAGGAGTTAATGGGGAAATTGGAGGAGAGAGAAATGAGGGAGTTGCTGTGTTGGTGTTTTAAACATGGAATTCGCCCGACGGAGCGTGTCGGGGATTTGATGGCACCTGGGTCAGCGCTCCATACTCGTCCTGAGGTGCGTGTTAGTCGGCTGGTGAAGATGGTGCCAGTCTCACGTACCAGGCCTCCTGTGCACCTCCCTAGCCTTGCACGTCCTGTGCCAGCACCGCTCTCAAGATCTCCAGTACGCCTTCACGGTCTAACCCATCCTGTGCCACCTCCACACCCCAGCCCTCCGGTAGCAGCTCCCCGCACCAGGCTTCCTGTGCGTGTCCTCGGCCCAGTACCACCAGTGCCAGCACCACGCATCAGGCCTACAGTGCGCCTCGCCTGTCCAGCGCTGTCGGAGCCCTCCTCCTCTCCAGCGCTGTCGGAGTCTCCCGCCTGTTTAGCGCTGTTAGAGCCTTCCTTCTCTACAGCGCTGCCGGAGTCTCCCGCCTGTTCAGAACTGCCAGTTAGCATAGAGCTGCCAGTTAGCATAGAGCTACCAGTTAGCATAGAGCTGCCAGTTAGCATAGAGCTGCCAGTTAGCATAGAGCTGCCAGTTAGCATAGAGCTGCCAGTCTGCAAGGAGCTGCCAGTCTGCAAGGAGCTGCCAGTCTGCAAGGAGCTGCCAGTCTGCAAGGAGCCGCCAGAGCTGCCTGTCTGCAGGATGCCGCCAAAGCTGCCAGTCTGCAAGGAGCCGCCAGAGCTGCCAGTCTGCAAGGAGCCGCCAGAGCTGCCAGTCTGCAAGGAGCCGCCAGAGCTGCCAGTTAGCATGGAGCAGCCAGGGCCGCCAGTCAGCATGGAGCAGCCAGGGCCGCCAGTCAGCATGGAGCAGCCAGGGCCGCCAGTCAGCATGGAGCAGCCAGTCAGCATGGAGCAGCCAGTCAGCATGGAGCAGCCAGAGCAGCCAGTCAGCATGGAGCAGCCAGAGCTGCCAGTCAGCATGGAGCAGCCAGTCAGCATGGAGCAGCCAGAGCTGCCAGTCAGCATGGAGCAGCCAGTCAGCATGGAGCAGCCAGAGCTGCCAGTCATCATGGAGCTGCCAGTCATCATGGAGCAGCCAGTCAGCATGGAGCTGCCAGTCGACCAGACTCTCCCAGATCTGCCAGTCGATCAGACTCTCCCAGATCTGCCAGTCGACCAGACTCTCCCAGATCTGCCAGTCGACCAGACTCTCCCAGATCTGCCAGTCGACCAGACTCTCCCAGATCTGCCAGTCGACCAGACTCTCCCAGATCTGCCAGTCGACCAGACTCTTCCAGATCTGCCAGTCGACCAGACTCTTCCAGATCTGCCAGTCGACCAGACTCTTCCGGATCTGCCAGTCGACCAGACTCTTCCGGATCCGCCAGTCGACCAGGATTTTCCGGATCCGCCAGTCAGCCAGGATCTTCCAGAACCGCCAGCCAGCCAGGATCTGCCGGATCCAACCACCTGCCTGAGCTTCCTCTCAGTGCTGAGCTTCCTCTCAGTGCTGAGCTACCCATCAGTCCCGAGCTACCTCTGTCCCGAGCTGTCCTTCTGTTCCGAGCTTCCCCTCTGTCCCGAGCTGTCTCTTAGGAGGGTCACCTATCTAGGGACGCTAAGGAGGTGGACAAAGACTATTATGGAGTGGGGTCCACGTCCAGCGCCAGAGCCGCCTCCGCGGACAGATGCCCACCCAGACCCTCCCCTATAGGTTCAGGTTTTGCGGCCGGAGTCCGCACCTTGGGGGGGGGGTACTGTCACACCCTGACCATAGTTTACTTTGTATATTTCTATGTTGTGGTTGGTCAGGGTGTGATCTGAGTGGGCATTCTATGTTTCATGTCTAGTTTGTCTAGTTCTATGTTCGGCCTGATATGGTTCTCAATCAGAGGCAGGTGTTCGTCATTGTCTCTGATTGGGAACCATATTTAGGTAGCCTGGGTTTCACTGTGTGTTTGTGGGTGATTGTTCCTGTCTATGTGTTTTTCACCAGATAGGCTGTTTTAGGTTTTCGTTACGTTCATCACGTTCTTTATTTTGTAGTGTTTGCATTGATTCGTGTTTTACGTTTGTTCATTAAAACATGGATCGCAATCTACATGCTGCATTTTGGTCCGACTCTCCTTCACACCTAGAAAACCGTTACAGGCACCTTCCCAAAAATTTGGAACCAAGGACTGATCACCCCAATCCACAAAAGTGGAGACAAATTTGACCCCAATAACTACCGTGGGATATCCGTCAACAGCAACCTTGGGAAAATCCTCTGCATTATCATTAACAGCAGACTCGTACATTTACTCAATGAAAACAATGTACTGAGCAAATGTCAAATTGTCTTTTTACCATGTATTCACCCTGCACACCCTAATTGACAGCCAAACAAAACAAAACAAAGGCAAAGTCTTCTCATGCTTTGTTTATTTCAAACAATCTTTCGACTCAATTTGGCATGAGGGTCTGCATTTCCAAATGATGGAAAGTGGTGTTGGGGGTAAAAGATACAACATTATAAAATCCATTTACACAAACAACAAGTGTGCTGTTAAAATAGGCAAAAAACACACAAATTTCTTCCCACAGGGCCGTGGGGTGAGACAGGGATGCAGCTTAAGCCCCACCCTCTTCAACATATATATCAATGAATTGGAAAAGTCTGCAGCACCCGGACTCACCCTACATGAATCTGAAGTCAAATGTCTACTGTTTGCTGATGATCTGGTGCTTCTGTCACCAACCAAGGAGGGCCTACAGCAGCACCTAGATATTCTGCACAGATTCTACCAGTCCAGTTGCCAGGACCACAAATACAAATTCCATTTAGACACTGTTGCCCTAGAGCACACAAAAAACTATACATACCTTGGCCTAAACATCAACACCACAGGTAACTTCCACAAAGCTGTGAACGATCTGAGAGACAAGGCAAGAAGGGCATTCTATGCCATCAAAAGGAACATAAAATTCAACATACCAATTAGGATCTGGCTAAAAATACTTGAATCAGTCATAGAGCCCATTGCGCTTTATGGTTGGGAGGTCTGGGGTCCGCTCACAAACCAAGATTTCACAAAATGGGACAAACACCAAATTGAGACTCTGCATGCAGAATTCTGCAAAAATATCCTCCGTGTACAACGTAGAACACCAAATAATACATGCAGAGCAGAATTAGGCCGATACCCGCTAATTATCCAAATCCAGAAAAGAGACGTTAAATTCTACAACCACCTAAAAGGAAGTGATTCCCAAACCTTCCATAACAAAGCCATCACCTACAGAGAGATGAACCTGGAGAAGAGTCTCCTAAGCAAGCTGGTCCTGGGGCTCTGTTCACAAACACAAACACACCCCACAGAGCACCAGGACAGCAGCACAATTAGACCCAACCAAATCATGAGAAAACAAAAAGATAATTACTTGACACATTGGAAAGAATTAACAAAAACACAGAGCAAACTAGAATGCTATTTGGCCCTAAACAGAGAGTACACAGTGGCAGAATACCTGAGCACCGTGACTGACCCAAACTTAAGGAAAGCTTTGACTATGTACAGACTCAGTGAGCATAGCCTTGCTATTGAGAAAGGCTGCCATAGGCAGACATGGCTCTCAAGAGAAGACAGGCTATGTGCACACTGCCCACAAAATGAGGTGGAAACTGAGCTGCACTTCCTAACCTCCTGCCCAATGTATGACCACATTAGAGACACACATTTCCATCAGATTACGCAGATCAACAAAGAATTCGAAAACATCCCCAATTTTGATAAATTGAAATATCTACTGGGTGAAATACTACAGTCTGCAATCACTGCAGAAAGATGTGTGACCTGTTGCCACAAGAAAATGGCAACCAGTAAAGAACAAACATCATTGTAAATACAACCCATATTTATGCTTATTTATTTTCCCTTGTGTACTTTAACCATTTTTACAACACTGTATACAGTATATACAGTGCCTTGCGAAAGTATTCGGCCCCCTTGAACTTTGCGACCTTTTGCCACATTTCAGGCTTCAAACATAAAGATATAAAACTGTATTTTTTTGTGATGAATCAACAACAAGTGGGACACAATCATGAAGTGGAACGACATTTATTGGATATTTCAAACTTTTTTAACAAATCAAAAACTGAAAAATTGGGCGTGCAAAATTATTCAGCCCCTTTACTTTCAGTGCAGCAAACTCTCTCCAGAAGTTCAGTGAGGATCTCTGAATGATCCAATGTTGACCTAAATGACTAATGATGATAAATACAATCCACCTGTGTGTAATCACGTCTCCGTATAAATGCACCTGCACTGTGATAGTCTCAGAGGTCCGTTAAAAGCGCAGAGAGCATCATGAAGAACAAGGAACACACCAGGCAGGTCCGAGATACTGTTGTGAAGAAGTTTAAAGCCGGATTTGGATACAAAAAGATTTCCCAAGCTTTAAACATCCCAAGGAGCACTGTGCAAGCGATAATATTGAAATGGAAGGAGTATCAGACCACTGCAAATCTACCAAGACCTGGCCGTCCCTCTAAACGTTCAGCTCATACAAGGAGAAGACTGATCAGAGATGCAGCCAAAAGGCCCATGATCACTCTGGATGAACTGCAGAGATCTACAGCTGAGGTGGGAGACTCTGTCCATAGGACAACAATCAGTCGTATATTGCACAAATCTGGCCTTTATGGAAGAGTGGCAAGAAGAAAGCCATTTCTTAAAGATATCCATAAAAAGTGTTGTTTAAAGTTTGCCACAAGCCACCTGGGGACACACCAAACATATGGAAGAAGGTGCTCTGGTCAGATTAAACCAAAATTGAACTTTTTGGCAACAATGCAAAACGTTATGTTTGGCATAAAAGCAACACAGCTGAACACACCATCCCCACTGTCAAACATGGTGGTGGCAGCATCATGGTTTGGGCCTGCTTTTCTTCAGCAGGGACAGGGAAGATGGTTAAAATTGATGGGAAGATGGATGGAGCCAAATACAGGACCATTCTGGAAGAAAACCTGAAGGAGTCTGCAAAAGACCTGTGACTGGGATGGAGATTTGTCTTCCAACAAGACAATGATCCAAAACATAAAGCAAAATCTACAATGGAATGGTTCAAAAATAAACATATCCAGATGTTAGAATGGCCAAGTCAAAGTCCAGACCTGAATCCAATCGAGAATCTGTGGAAAGAACTGAAAACTGCTGTTCACAAATGCTCTCCATCCAACCTCACTGAGCTCGAGCTGTTTTGCAAGGAGGAATGGGAAAATATTTCAGTCTCTCGATGTGCAAAACTGATAGAGACATACCCCAAGCGACTTACAGCTGTAATCGCAGCAAAAGGTGGCGCTACAAAGTATTAACTTAAGGGGGCTGAATAATTTTGCACGCCCAATTTTTCAGTTTTTGAATTGTTAAAAAAGTTTGAAATATCCAATAAATGTCGTTCCACTTCATGATTGTATCCCACTTGTTGTTGATTCTTCACAAAAAATACAGTTTTATATCTTTATGTTTGAAGCCTGAAATGTGGCAAAAGGTCGCAAAGTTCAAGGGGGCCGAATACTTTCGCAAGGCACTGTACATAATATGACATTTGTAATGTCTTTATTGTTTTGAAACTTCTGTATGTGTAATGTTTACTGTTAATTTGTATTGTTTATTTCACTTTTGTATATTATCTACCTCACTTGCTTTGGCAATGTTAACATATGTTTCCCATGCCAATAAAGCAACTTGAATTGAATTGAAATTGAATTGATAGAAAGAGTGTTTTGGAAAGAAAAGACAGAAGGGATGCTGGCCTGTAGTTTTATACATCTGAGGGGTCGATTGTTGGTTTCTTGAGGAGGGGAGCGGCTCTGGTCATTTTGAAGTCAAAGGGAACACAACCAAGTGAGGAATGGGAAATCACTACTTGCAGGATTCAATCTGGAAAGAGAGGGGAGAAAGAGGTAAAGACGTAGGTTAGTTCTGTGTGAGTGGGACCAGTGGACTCTATGTTAATCATTTACTCTTTTACAAAGCTGCAGACACTATTGTGGCAGAAAGCTTGTGTGCTTAACATAGAAATGCTCTGTAACCCTTCTTGTCCTGTTGTACTCCTTATCTGGTCTTTGTCTGTTGCCACTGATCACTATGTTCATTTGGGCCTCTGTCTGCGTAATATCATCAGAGGATAATATGTGCCTGTTTTACCATTGGCAGGTTGTGCTGTTGTGATATAGACAGCAGAAGGGGAGGAGGGTGGCCAGGGTGGTGTGGCGAAGTGCTGCCTGTTGGTTCACCACCCAGTAGGCATCCACCCAGTCTGCTGTACGGCCCACTCAGAACAGGATACAGCCAGAGGGATAGTACTGCCATCACTGCAGATCCTCCAATGCCAGAGAGGTCAATAGGGCTTCACAGATTAATCATATTCACAGACAGACACACTTAGGCTACACACACATACACACTTAGACAGTTACATGCACACGCACACATGCTTGTGCAGACATTCACAGACATGCATTCATTCAGCTTTCCTTTAGCTAATTAATTCAGCTCTCAGCTGCATACAAAGGATTTTGGCTGTAGTGCTCACGCACATTGACGGACAGGTTGGTGGTTTTGTAGCATCCACCTGTCCGTTAATTCTAAACTCATTGGCTGGCAGGATTGAGGTAACTGGATCTTCCTACCCCTGTGTTGTGGCACATAGAAGGATGAGAGGGTTCAGGATTTAAAACCTTCTGATGTCCTGCAGTCTTTAGCTCCCAATGTTATCACCAGGCCAACAACCCAATGGGTCTGGCCCAGTACAGCGCAGTATGTTGTCCATTAGATTTGAGCAGGTGCCCAGAGACCATCTGGAAGTGGCTTATCCCCCCCCCCCCCCCCCCCCCCCCTTCTCTCGCTCTCTCAGGAATGGAATAAGTCACTCTGATGTGGTCAGAGGAGTGGTCCATAATGAAAATCAGCCCTTGATTTTTAATCGGGTTGATTGTCATTCTGGGACATTCACTCTACTAGGCTTGGGCGATTTTCAATGAATACCATATATACTGGCATGACTGCTGGAAGTAGGGGTGCTGAGGGTGCTGCAGCACCCCCTGATAAATCAAAATAATGAAATATACTCCTCAATTTGTTTATCTCCCGTAATTGATTTTATAAAACTGGTTGTTTGGATCCTGGATGCTGAATGGATGAGCAGCGTTCCAACAAAAATGCAGCTAGTGTACTATCATTCCAAGTTCAATATTTGACGTGACTGAGTTAGCTGAAGTTGGCTAGCTAGTTTGCAAGTGACAAGAGTGTTAAAACCAACCTGCATAGTAACCATTTTGTTTAGAACGGACGACCAGTCCTTTTGCATAGCAGCTTTTCAAAAATAATTAACGACTGGGTGGCGTCTGTAGCAACAGATTTTTGTCCGGTCTATATCTTCTGGTGGAATTGTATGAATTTATTTATCAAAAGAATGTTTTAATGAAAATATGTAATTCGTTGTTATTTTTAATATGTTGGTAACAGTTTAATAAGACCCTATCAGAGATGTTACAACACAGCGGGTCACTGTGTCACCCGGGTGATCAGTGAGGTGAAGGTTTGAGTCGTCACGAACATAAACACACACAGTGGGGATGAGGCCTTCACCTCACCTGACGAGGCAGTCACATACGTCAACATTGTAGGAGCATGCACTCATAGACCTCTAAGGCACATTCATTTGTATTATGCACTGTACGATCAATACACATGCTTTTCAATCAATATGGAAGTTGTTTTTCAGCCAGGTATGTCGGATAGAAACGAAGGCAACCTAGCTAGGTCTGTACAGAATACAGATGACAGTGCATGAGAGTGAACTGAGTGGAGGGTTGACTGCTGTACAGTACATAGTCACTGGTAAAGCCTATGAGTGTCACTGACCATTAATAAAGGGGTCTTTGGGTTACCAGATTGTCCAGTGGATTAGCGATTAGCCTGTGATTTCTCCAGATTATATGACCTTCGATTAGTGTGACCTTTGCTTTCACAGGCAGGGAGGATAGAGTGTCCTTTTAGAGGAGTATGAAAAGCTCATGGTTTGTGTTGACACACGGCAGTAGAGAGAGTTCTGTTGTACTTGCACCCACAGGGATTATAGGGTTCAATCCACCGGCTGGAGGAACTGCTGGCTGCAGCACTATTTGAAACTCACAAAGCTTCTGTCAGGGCTGGCTCTGAATAATAACACATCTCCCAGGCTCAGTCTGCTGACTAAAGTTTACATGACACTGAGAATCAACTGTACAGACTTACAAAGAACATAGAAAAGCACTTGACAATGTCATATTCATCCTTATGCACATCAAAATGAAAGTTATTGGTTTACTGTTCTGGCACTGGGGTGTTAACAGTTGAGTTCCAAGCTGTGGGAAACATAAAGCCCAGGGAGGGGGGCACCAGTACTGGAGCCCCTCCCATGCTGCAGAGATCAGCAGAGCCAACACAGCACTCCTCCTCTCCATTATGGGCACTGGGCCAGTTAGAACAACACAATGTAATAGTGTTAAGATAGGGCTCTTCTCCCACTTCACATTATCACATGAATAATGTTAGATAGGGCTCCTCTCCGACTTCACATTATCAGTGTAATAGTGTTAGATATGGCTCCTCTCCCACTTCACATTATCACTGTAATAGTGTTAGATAGGGCTCCTCTCCCACTTCACGTTATCAGTGTGCTCTCCTTACAGAGAGAGAGAGGGGGGGGGGGGGGGGGGGGTGAGAGAGGGAGGGAGAGAGAGAGAGAAAGAGAGATACACACAGAAAGAGACAGAGAGAGAGAGAGAGAGAGAGAGAGAGAGAGAGACTGGGATAAAAGTTGTTTGTGGTGCCGTGCCATCATGTGATGACTGCGTTGGCTGGCCAGGCTGTCTGCATTGACTACTTGACAAGCTGAGGGAGGAGGAGGATACTGCTGTACGTCCCACCAGGCAGCCACCCAACGATCTTTAGTCATTAGAGTCTCTAATACACATCTGCTCCCTGCCTGGCCAAACAGAGCTCTAATCTTTCTGAACTATCCATCGCATTCACAGTCGTTTCCATCTCCGCCTTCCTCCTGTTTTTTTCTTCTCTCTGCTACTGGACAGACTCTGAGACTGGTTTCTTCTTCTCTCTGCTACTGGACAGACTCTGAGACTGGTTTATTCTTCTCTCTGCTACTGGACAGACTCTGAGACTGGTTTCTTCTTCTCTCTGCTACTGGATAGACTCTGAGACTGGTTTATTCTTCTCTCTGCTACTGGACAGACTCTGAGACTGGTTTCTTCTTCTCTCTGCTACTGGACAGACTCTGAGACTGGTTTCTTCTTCTCTCTGCTACTGGACAGACTCTGAGACTGGTTTATTTTTCTCTCTGCTGCTGGGCCGACTCAGACTGTTTTCTTCTTCTCTCTGCTACTGGACAGACTCTGAGACTGGGCTTTCCTTTTTCACGCATTGAGGGACTGATGTGAGAACAGCGCCTGATTAAACCAGGACCAGGGAACACTACAGTTACTGTTACGCTGTACTGTACCTCTGGAACAGAACAGGTGGGGGGAGGAACCCAGAAGAACGTGCTCATCACTGTGGATGGTTCCAGAACCTCGTTAAAACCCAGAGAAGGATGTGACTTGGCAGCCTGTCAGAGGGAGTTGTTCTCATCGAAAGGTTTACTTTTGGACTGTGTGTGTGTGGGTGTGTGTGTGTGTTTGTGAGTGTTTGTGCCACAGAGAGCCTTCTGTTGTACATGTGTGTATACAGGCTGACCTACCCCAGCTGTGGAACCTCTGTGTGAGCGTAAGCCTGCATTTTGGCCAACCTTCTTAGACAATTGCAAAGAGAGAGAGAGAGAGAGTCTGAGTGCTTGCATGTGTGTGTGTGAGTATGTGAGTGTTGAGTGGTTTCTGAGACGTGCTCTGAAAGCAAGAGCGGAACATGCCGGCCATTCTGGTCGCCTCTAAGATGAAGTCGAGACTGCCCAAACCGGTGCACAGCGCCCTGCCCATTCGTCAGCTATAAAACGATGCCAGGTCCAGGACCTCCATCACTCACAGGGCCAGCCACCTCAGACACAGCCCCCTGAAAGCCCCTCACCAGCAGGGAGAACGCCGGGGAGAGGAAACGACCACCCCCACTAAAAGGCTCTCAACCACAGGGAGTGACGACCAAGAGGACCCTCAGGTCAGAGCACAGTTCTTCTCAACCTTATCTGGTTACGTACTTAAACTAGGACTAAAGGACGAAACTTGGAGTAAATGAGTGAACTAGGACTAAAGAACGAAACTTGGAGTAAATGAGTAAACTAGGATAAAAGCTGGGATCTCTGCACCTGTTCTGAAGTTGGACAGCGAACACTATCGGCATTTGAGCAGCGTTACTGGCGTTGTGTGTATTTCTTAGTGGGCAGCTGCTGCTGTGTACTCGAGAGATGTAGGCTAATGGCGCTAAGGCACATAGTGATGAATGGTGTGTGTGTGGTCTGTGCTGTAAACATATGTCACAGGATAAAGCATTAGTCAAATGTTGTTTGAGGCTACGGTAGTAGAAAGGGGAGGGGTTAATACTCTGATCAGATGGTCATTCAGCGATGCAGATAGGGAACGACAACCCTTCCTTCATCGGCTGTCTTCACACTGTTACTACTATGTGGAGTTACAGTTTTTCTGAATTTCTGAAACCCTGCTCCATTTCCTGAAAACATTAAACACAAAACCTCATCTTCCAGCCCTATTTACATAACCTCTGACTCCTCTCGCAAAATGAAACATTCGCCTCAAAACAGTTTTACCTATGTTCAAAATCAAACACTGCTCTCAAGTGAGTGCGGAGTGAGTTCTGGGCCATCTCTGCCCAGGGGATGTACTTCGCCCACTCCCCTGGCCGGTCCTGGCAATACGACCGCAGAAACCTACCCACATCCTGGTTCACTCTTTCCACCTGCCCATTACTCTCGGGGTGAAACCCAGAGGTTAGGCTGACCGAGACCCCCAAATGTTCCATGAACGCCTTCCACACCCTGGACGTGAACTGGGGACCCCGATCAGAAACAATATCCTCAGGCACCCCGCATGCCGGAAGACGTGAGTAAACAGGGCCTCCGCCGTCTGTAGGGACGTAGGGAGACAGGGCAAAGGGAGGAGACGACAGGACTTAGAAAACCTATCCACAACGACCAGGATCGTGGTGTTGCCCTGTGATGGTGGCAGATCGGTCAAGAAGTCAACCGACAGGTGTGACCAAGGCCGCTGTGGAACGGGAAGGGGTTGTAACTTCCCTCTGGGCAGGTGCCTAGGAGCCTTGCACTGAGCGCACACTGAGCAGGAGGACACATAAACCCTCACGTCCTTGGCTAAAGTGGACCACCAGTACTTCCCACTAAGACATTGCACCGTCCTACCGATCCCCGGGTGACCAGAGGAGGGGGACGTGTGAGCCCACCAAATTAACCTGTCTCTAACCTCCAGCGGAACTTACACCCGTCCCGCTGGACACTGTGGTGGAGTAGGCTCAACACGCGATGCTCGCTCAATTTCTATGTCCACCTCGCACCTCACAGGTGCCACTAGACAAGAAGCCGGGAGGATGGGCGCAGGATCAATGGCCCGCTCCTCCGTATCATATAATCAGGACAGTGCGTCTGCCTTAGTGTTCTGGGAGCCTGGTCTATAGCAGATGGTAAACCTAAATCGGGTGAAAAACATGGCCCACCTTGCCTGAAGAGTATTCAGTCTCCTCGCTGCCCGAATGTACTCTAGATTACGGTGGTCAGTCCAGATGAGAAAAGGGTGTTGGGCCCCCTCAAACCAATGTCTCCACACCTTCAGGGCTCTGACAACAGCTAGCAGCTCCCGATCCCCCACGTCATAGTTTCGCTCGGTGGCGCACCCGATGTGTCCACCTCCACCATGAATGCCAAAGAGGGGTCCGGATGCGCCAGCACGGGAGCCGAGGTAAAAAGAGCCTTCAGGCGACCAAAAGCCCTGTCCGCCTCAGCCGACCATCCCAGACGCGCCGGCCCCCCTTCAGCAGTGACGTAAAACCCTGGATAAACCTCCGGTAGTAGTTGGCAAACCCTAAGAACCGCTGCACCTCCTTTACCGTGGTTGGAGTCGGCCAATTACGCACGGCTGCAATGCGGTCATCCTCCATCACCAACCCCGATGTGGAAATGCGATACCCAAGGAAGGAGACGGCCTGTTGGAAGAACGAGCATTTCTCAGCCTTGATGTACAGGTTATGCTCCAACAGTTGCCCAAGTACCCTGCGCACCAGAGACACATGCGCGGCACGTGTAGCGGAATAGACCAGAATATCATTGATGTAAACCACCACACCCTGACCGTGCAGGTCCCTGAGAATCTCGTCCACAAAAGATTGGAAGACTGCTGGAGCATTCTTCAACCCGTACGGCATGACGAGGTACTCATGGCCGGATGTGGTACTAAACGTTGTCTTCCACTCATCTCCCTTCCGGATACGCACCAAGTTATATGCACTCCTGAGATCCAGTTTTGTGAAAAACCGTGCTCCGTGAAATGACTTAATCGCCGTGGCAATGAGAGGTAGTGGGTAACTATACCCCACCGTGATGGAATTTAGACCTCTATAGTCAATGCACGGACGCAGACCTCCCTCCTTCTTCTTCACAAAAAAGAAACTCGAGGAGGCAGGTGAGATGGAGGGCCGAATGAACCCCTGCCCCAGAGATTCCGATATGTATGTCTCCATAGCCACCGTCTCCTCCTGTGACAGGGGATACACGTGACTCCTGGGAAGTGCAGCGCCTACCAGGAGATTTATCGCACAATCCCCTCGTCGATGAGGTGGTAATTGGGTCGCCTTCTTTTTACAGACTTGGAATTGGTCTGGACTCTCCACCGTTGTAGCACCGATGGAAACTCCTACACACCTGCCTGAGCACTCCTCCGACCACCCCTGTAGAGCCCTCTGTTGCCACAAAATCCTGGGGTTGTGACGGGCCAACCAGGGGATCCCCAACACCACCAGAAACGCAGGAGAATCAATGAGGAAGAGACTAATTCTCCCCTCATGACCCTCCTGCGTAACCATACCCAGTGGAGTATGTGGAGTTTGTGGCCTCCCTGACTAGCCCTGACCCTAATGGTCGGCTATCTAAGGCATGCACTGGGAAGGGTTTGTCAAGCTGAACAAGGGGAATCCCTAACCTGTTCGCTAAACCGCGGTCAATAAAATTCCTCGCCACGCCTGAATCTACTAGCGCCTTATGCCGGGAAAGAGGGGAAAATTCAGGAAAAACAATCCATACATACATGTGACCAACAGGGGGCTCTGGGTGAGCCTGGTGCCGACTCACCTGAGGTGTCCGGGCAGTGCTCGGCCTGGCGTCTCGACTCACGGGGGGACCCCAACAGCACCGGTCAGCAGTGTGCCCTCTGCGACCACAGCTGGCACAGGAAAGGCCCCCTCCTCCGGTCGCCCTCGCTGCAGCACCTCCTAGCTCCATGGGTGTTGGAGTGGTGGAGCTGGGGGATGGAACTGACAGAGCCCGATCTGGACGTCCGCGGGTCGCCAGCAAGTTGTCCAACCGAATGAACATGTCGATCAACTGGTCCAAGGACAGGGTGGTGTCTCTACAGGCCAGCTCCCTACGGACGTCCTCACGCAAACTACACCTATAGTGATCGATCAAGGCCCTGTCGTTCCATCCCGCGCCAGCGGCCAAGGTCCGGAACTCTAGAGCAAAGTCCTGAGCACTCCTCTTCTCCTGCCTCAGATGGAACAGCCGTTCACCCGCCGCTAGACCCTTAGGTGGGTGATCGAACACGGCCCGAAAGCGGCGGGTGAACTCTGGGTAGTGGTCCCTCGCCGAGTCAGGATCGTTCCATACCGCGTTGGCCCACTCCAGGGCTTTACCTGCGAGGCAGGAGACGAGGGCGTTCACGCTCTCACCCCCCGAAGGAGCCGGACGAACGGTCACCAGGTATAGGTCCATCAGGAGTAAGAAGCCCTGGCACCCGGCCTCCGTCCCATCGTACTCCCTCGGGAAGGCGAGTCGAATCCCACTGTGCTCAGGCAATGAAGGAGAGGGTAGAGGTACTGGTTGGGGTGTGGCTGATAATGGTGTGGGAAGGCCACCTCTCTCCCATCTCTCCATCGTTGCCAACACCTGATCCATGGCGGTCCCCAGCCGGTGTAACACTGCCGTGTGGTGTTGAACTCGCTCCTCCACGGACCCTGGGAGTGTGTCTGCTCCTGCTGACTCCATAATTAGGGGTGCAGGATTCTGTGATAAGGTGCATCTCGGTGAGAGGTGTGGGAGTCAGGCGCAGGAGTGCAGGGATTTCTGAGAAGCGTGTTTAATATAGATACTGTAGGTGAGGAATCATGTCAGGGCTGGATACGGCACACAAGAGGCTTCTTCCCCCGTTGCCTCAGGAGGGACAATATTGCTTGTGATGTCGGCGAAGTCCTCTGGCCTGACCCAGCCCAAAGACAAGAAGAAGCACATTGATCACATGTTTACTCCTTTGATTTTTGTCCCTTTTAGTATTGTATACTGTAGTACAGTGCATTGTAGGCTGTATACTGTACAATGGACAAATTGAATGGCCCTGAACATTGTGCTTTCCATTTATTAACAGTGCTGACTGCTCAATAGATTTTGACTGTTTGCAGCTTCATATCAACAAAGAACAAGAATTACAGTATCACTGTCATGACTTCTACCGAAGGTAACTCCTCTCCCTGTTCGGGAGGCCCTCGGCGCTTGGCGTCACCGGTTTACTAGCCGCTACCGATCCCTTTTTCCTTTTCTGGTTGTTTTGTCTGTGTTCCTTTTCACACCTGGTTTCAATTGCTTTTATTTATGTGTGTATATAGGGCACCTGTTACCTGCCTTAATTCGTGCAGGATTAAGTTTGTGGGTATTTGTGTTCGGTATTCTATGCTGTTTACTGTTCTCGCATTTACGTACGTGTATGTAGTGTCAGAACTGTGGTTGTTCCTCCTTGTATTGACACGAGTTTCCGTTCCTTCGAGAGCATAGTTTGGATATTCATCTGGGCCAATTTTGTATTGGTGGACTATGTATACATGTACAGTGCCTTGCGAAAGTATTCGGCCCCCTTGAACTTTGCGACCTTTTGCCACATTTCAGGCTTCAAACATAAAGATATAAAACTGTATTTTTTTGTGAAGAATCAACAACTAGTGGGACACAATCATGAAGTGGAATGACATTTATTGGATATTTCAAACTTTTTTAACAAATCAGAAAATGAAAAATTGGGCGTGCAAAATTATTCAGCCCCTTTACTTTCAGTGCAGCAAACTCTCTCCAGCAGTTCAGTGAGGATCTCTGAATGATCCAATGTTGACCTAAATGACTAATGATGATAAATACAATCCACCTGTGTGTAATCAAGTCTCCGTATAAATGCACCTGCACTGTGATAGTCTCAGAGGTCCGTTAAAAGCGCAGAGAGCATCATGAAGAACAAGGAACACACCAGGCAGGTCCGAGATACTGTTGTGAAGAAGTTTAAAGCCGGATTTGGATACAAAAATATTTCCCAAGCTTTAAACATCCCAAGGAGCACTGTGCAAGCGATAATATTGAAATGGAAGGTGTATCAGACCACTGCAAATCTACCAAGTCCTGGCCGTCCCTCTAAACTTTCAGCTCATACAAGGAGAAGACTGATCAGAGATGCAGCCAAGAGGCCCATGATCACTCTGGATGAACTGCAGAGATCTACAGCTGAGGTGGGAGACTCTGTCCATAGGACAACAATCAGTCGTATATTGCACAAATCTGGCCTTTATGGAAGAGTGGCAAGAAGAAAGCCATTTCTTAAAGATATCCGTAAAAAGTGTTGTTTACAGTTTGCCACAAGGCACCTGGGAGACACACCAAACATGTGGAAGAAGGTGCTCTGGTCAGATGAAACCACAATTGAACTTTTTGGCAACAATGCAAAACGTTATGTTTGGCGTAAAAGCAACACAGCTCATCATCCTGAACACACCATCCCCACTGTCAAACATGGTGGTGGCAGCATCATGGTTTGGGCCTGCTTTTCTTCAGCAGGGACAGGGAAGATGGTTAAAATGGATGGGAAGATGGATGGAGCCAAATACAGGACCATTCTGGAAGGAAACCTGATGGAGTCTGAAAAAGACCTGAGACTGGGACGGAGATTTGTCTTCCAACAAGACAATGATCCAAAACATAAAGCAAAATCTACAATGGAATGGTTCAAAAATAAACATATCCAGGTGTTAGAATGGCCAAGTCAAAGTCCAGACCTGAATCCAATCGAGAATCTGTGGAAAGAACTGAAAACAGATGTTCACAAATACTCTCCATCCAACCTCACTGAGCTCGAGCTGTTTTGCAAGGAGGAATGGCAAAAAATGTCAGTCTCTCGATGTGCAAAACTGATAGAGACATACCCCAAGCGACTTACAGCTGTAATCGCAGCAAAAGGTGGCGCTACAAAGTATTAACTTAAGGGGGCTGAATAATTTTGCACGCCCAATTTTTCAGTTTTTGATTTGTTAAAAAAGTTTGAAATATCCAATAAATGTCGTTCCACTTCATGATTTTGTCCCACTTGTTGTTGATTCTTCACAAAAAAAAATACAGTTTTATATCTTTATGTTTGAAGCCTGAAATGTGGCAAAAGGTCGCAAAGTTCAAGGGGGCCGAATACTTTCGCAAGGCACTGTATATCACCACAGGCTAAATCCATGGCTTGCAGCAGATTTACTCTGGTGTAGGGTTGTCTATAATACACTTTCCATCTCCAAGAGGAGAAAAACTCCTCAATCGGATTCAAGAAAGGCGAGTATGGATTGATGTTAAACCATTCCCTTACCTGAGCAGCTCGGTGGAAACTGACATTGTCCCACACTATCACATAGGTGGGAATGGGATTCTCATTTAGCTCTTGACCCTGCTGCTCTTGAACCTGCTGCTCAAATAAAATATATCTTAGATTGGCAATAAATCTTAGAAGGTGCTGGGTGTTATATGGCCCGAGTGTAACATGGTGATGTAGAACACCATGGTTGCTGATAGCAGCACAGATTGTGACATTGCCACCTCGTTGACCAGGAACTTCAACAATGGCCCGCTGTCCAATCATGTTTCGGCCTCTCCTTCTCCTCTTTGTTAGATTGAAGCCTGCTTCATCGACAAAGATGAACTCATGTTATCTGTCCAAGGATTCCAAGTCAAATATTGTCTGTGTAGAAATACAATATACTGTATGTAGGATTCATACAGAAGTCGTACAGAGACAGTGCTATACTGTAGAGTACAATTAGGCTTCTGATTTACATACATTGTATGTACTGAAGAGTAATGTCATTCACATAGTATGTGTTAGTACTGTAGACAATCTGGATTACAGTAAATGTTTCTGAATGTACACCTACTTGCACATACTGAGCTCGAAGTTCTTTCACCCTTGGTGAGTTGCGCTCAAAAGGTACTCTGTATACTTGTTTCATTCGCATCCCATTACGATGGAGGACACGGTCAATTGTGAAAATGCTCACACAGTCGATTCCCTGGAAGTGTGTGTTGTCTTGTATCACTCGTTCCTGGATTTCTCTGAGTCGTATTGCATTATCTTGAAGGACCATGCCAACTATAACGGCCTCTTGCTCCTGAGTGAATATAGCTGTCCTTCCACCTGCATGTGGCAGCCTTGCAATTCTACAAAACGTAGTTGTGCAGTTACAAAACATATTCATGCAGTACAATAAATACAGTGATTAACTTTACAAATGTCTATTGAAACAGCTGCATATAGTGTAGTACAGTAAATTTGCAATTACAAAAATACAGAAGTATACTGTACCTGTTCTCATCGCTGAATGTCCTTACTATGGTGGACACAGAAAATCAGCTCAAATTGGGTTGCAATCTAAGTCCTGCTTCCCTCATTGTCAGTCCTTGGACAAGAACATGGTCTATAACTGTTGCTCGAATTTCATCAGATATTTTCACTCTGTCTTCCTCTTCCTCTTCGTCCTCCTCTTCCTCTTTCTTTCTTCCTCTTTCTTGTCCTCCTCCTCCTCACCCACCTCGCATACACACTCGTCCTCGTCCTCTCACATTGTTTCTTCTATCCATTCTCAGACTTTCTCCTTCCCACCTTCAACAACCTGTTTGCTCTCTGAACTGGCTTATATTGGTTGTGTCGCATTTGAAACAGGTTAAATCAATTTTGAGAGGTTGTGTTCAATCAATGACATATGTTCTCTATTTGTATTTGATTGTTGCCACTTGTGTTTACCAGTATGGATGACATGTGCATTAGAGTGCAGAATGTGTTTTGAGAATGAGAATGTGTTTAGAGTTTTGCTGAAAAGTCTAAGTGAGATCTGCAAATTGTGTTTTACCATGTGAAATGGTTTAAGGTATTGACAACAGACTGCATAATTAGCTAAATGAGTCCAGACAACTGAGAACTTTGTTCAGCCAATGGGTTTTAGTGTTTTAGCAATTGAGAAAAACTGTAAATGTGAAGAAGTGTTTCTTTGAAATCTGCTACAAGGCATTCATTTGAATAGATATCTAATTCATGTCACAGTCTTTGAAATGTCCCTGTGCGAAAGTAACTGACTGAAGCCTGCAGTGAAAATAGAATACTACAACAGGCTTTAACCATATGGCAGTTCTTATGGGCCTTTATGGTGGTCTGGTCCTGGGAAGGAGTAGAGTGAGAGAGAGATGGAGAGATGCAGAGAGAGAGAGAGATGGAGAGATGCAGAGAGAGAGAGAGAGAGAGAGAGAGAGAGAGAGAGAGAGAACCACAAAATGAGGTGGAAACTGAGCTGCACTCCCTAACCTCCTGCCCAATGTATGACCATATTAGAGAGACATATTTCCCTCAGATTACACAGATCCACAAAGACTTCGAAAACAAATCCAATTTTGAAAAACTCCCATATCTTAGCAAGATAGCAAGATTTGTGACCTGTTGCCACGAGAAAAGGGCAACCAGTGAAGAACACACACCATTGTAAATACAACCCATATTTATGCTTATTTATTTTATCTTGTGTCCTTTAACCATTTTGTACATTGTTAAAACACTGTATATATATATAATATGACATTTGTAATGTCTTTACTGTTTTGAAACCTCTGTATGTGTAATGTTTACTGTTAATTTTTGTTGTTTTTCACTTTATATATTCACTTTGTATGTTGTCTACCTTACTTGCTTTGGCAATGTTAACACATGTTTCCCATGCCAATAAAGCCCTTGAATTGAATTGAATTGAGAGATGGAGAGATGCAGACAGAGAGAGAGAGAGAGAGAGAGAGAGAGAGAGAGAGAGAGAGAGATGGAGAGATGCAGAGAGAGAGAGAGAGAGAGAGAGAGAGAGAGAGAGATGGAGAGATGCAGCGAGAGAGAGCGATGTAGAGAGATGGGGAGATGCAACGAGAGAGAGAGATGGAGATAGATGGAGAGATGCAGAAAGAGAGAGATGGGGAGATGCAGCGAGAGAGAGAGATGAGAGAGATGCAGAGAGAGAGAGAGAGATTAGGTTAATTCCCCTTGACGTTGGCCTGTGTGAGCGGCAGACAGATGGGCTTTAAGAGCACTTCACATCTGGTCTGGTTGATGTCTAGCTGACGTTTACAATGTGCAGCAGGATGGACTATGAAACACATGCATGTGTGTGTGTGCGTTTGTTTGTGTATGCCTTAATATTCATATATTTGCAGAACTGTACCAAGTTGATAGTTCAATTGAAAGTGACTGAGGCTGTTCTGAGGGCAAAAAGGGGGATAATGATTATTGCCCAGTATTTAAAAAAATAAATGGGCCTGTTTAAGGTCTTGTGTCTGTATTGCTGACCTGGCCATGTGTAGCCCATATGAATCATATCCCAAAGCAGGCAGGCAGGCAGGCAGGCAGGCAGGCAGGCAAGCAGGCAGGCAGGCAGGCAGACAGACAGACAGACAGACAGACAGACAGACAGACAGACAGACAGACAGACAGACAGACAGACAGACAGACAGACAGACAGACAGACAGACAGACAGACAGACAGACAGACAGACAGACAGACAGAGATGATGTTGTGCTTCATGTGGTGGAGAGGATGAAAGACATGGCTGTGTAGCCTATCATTACACAGTTAGAGTGAAAGACATGGCTGTATAGCCTATCAGTACACAGTTAGAGTGAACAGCGGTCAGGGGGTTTTCTCTAGCGCTCTATTTGGAGTGACTGTACTGTGCTGTAGTGTAGTGCTGTAGTGTAGTGCTGTAGTGTAGTGCTGTAGTGCAGTGCTGTAGTGTAGTGCTGTAGTGTAGTGTAGTGCAGTGCTGTAGTGTAGTGCAGTGCTGTAGTGCGGTGCTGTAGTGTAGTGTAGTGCTGTACTGTGCTGTGCTGTAGTGTAGTGCTGTAGTGTAGTGCTGTACTGTGCAGTAGTGTAGTGTAGTGTGCTGTGCTGTAGTGTGCTGTGCTGTACTGTGCTGTGCTGTAGTGTAGTGCTGTAGTGTAGTGCTGTACTGTGCAGTAGTGTAGTGTAGTGTGCTGTGCTGTAGTGTAGTGCTGTAGTGTAGTGCTGTGCGGTGCTGTGCTGTAGTGTAGTGTAGTGTGCTGTGCTGTAGTGTGCTGTGCTGTAGTGTAGTGCTGTGGTGTAGTGCTGTGCTGTGCTGTAGTGTAGTGTGCTGTGCTGTAGTGTAGTGCTGTAGTGTAGTGCTGTAGTGTAGTGCTGTGCTGTGCTGTAGTGTGCTGTGCTGTTGTGTAGTGTAGTGCTGTAGTGTAGTGCTGTAGTGTATTGCTGTAGTGTAGTGTAGTGCTGTAGTGTAGTGCTGTAGTGTAGTGCTGTAGTGTAGTGTAGTGCTGTAGTGTAGTGTAGTGCTGTAGTGTAGTGTAGTGCTGTAGTGTTGTGTAGTGCTGTGCTGTAGTGTAGTGTAGTGTAGTGCTGTAGCGTAGTGCAGTGCTGTAGTGTAGTGTAGTGCTGTAGTGTAGTGTAGTGTAGTGCTGTAGTGTAGTGCAGTGCTGTAGTGTAGTGTAGTGCTGTAGTGTAGTGTAGTGCTGTAGTGTAGTGTAGGGCTGTAGTGTAGTGCAGTGCTGTAATGTACTGTAGTGCTGTAGTGTAGTGCTGTAGTGTAGTGTAGTGCTGTAGTGTAGTGTAGTGCTGTAGTGTAGTGTAGTGCCGTAGTGTAGTGCAGTGCTGTAGTGTAGTGTAGTGCAGTGCTGTAGTGTAGTGCAGTGCTGTAGTGTAGTGCAGTGCTGTAGTGTAGTGTAGTGTAGTGCTGTAGTGTAGTGCTGTAGTGTAGTGTAGTGTAGTGCTGTAGTGTAGTGTAGTGCTGTAGTGTAGTGTAGTGCTGTAGTGTAGTGTAGTGCTGTAGTGTAGTGTAGGGCTGTAGTGTAGTGCAGTGCTGTAGTGTAGTGTAGTGCTGTAATGTAGTGTAGTGCTGTAGTGTAGTGCTGTAGTGTAGTGTAGTGCTGTAGTGTAGTGTAGTGCCATAGTGTAGTGCAGCGCTGTAGTGTAGTATAGTGCTGTAGTGTAGTGCTGTAGTGTAGCGTAGTGTAGTGCTGTAGTGTAGTGTAGTGCTGTAGTGTAGTGTAGTGCTGTAGTGTAGTGTAGTGCTGTAGTGTGCTGTGCTGTAGTGTAGTGCAGTGCTGTAGTGTAGTGTAGTGTCGTGCTGTAGTGTAGTGTATTGTAGTGCTGTAGTGTGCTGTGCTGTAGTGTGCTGTGCTGTAGTGCTGTAGTGTAGTGCTGTGCTGTGCTGTAGTGTAGTGTAGTGGGCTGTGCTGTATAGTGCTGTGATGTGTTGTGTTGTACTGTAGTGTAGTGCTGTACTGTGCTGTAGTGTAGTGTAGTGTAGTGTGCTGTTCTGTAATGTAGTGTGCTGTAGTGTAGTGCTGTGCTGTACTGTAGTGTAGTGCTGTGCTGTGTTGTACTGTAGTGTAGTGTGCTGTGCTGTAGTGTGGTGTGTTGTACTGTAGTGTAGTGCTGTGCTGTGCTGTGTTGTACTGTATTGTAGTGTGCTGTGCTGTAGTGTAGTGCTGTGCTGTGCTGTGCTGTAGTGTAGTGTGCTGTGCTGTACTGTACTGTAGTGCTCTGCTGTGCTGTACTGTAGTGTAGTGTGCTGTGCTGTAGTGCTCTGCTGTGCTGTACTGTAGTGCTATGCTATAACGTAGTGCTGTGCTGTGTTGTACTGTAGTGTAGTGCTGTGCTGTGTTGTACTGTAGTGTAGTGCTCTGCTGTGCTGTACTGTAGTGTAGTGCTGTGCTGTGTTGTACTGTAGTGTAGTGTGCTGTGCTGTAGTGCTCTGCTGTGCTGTACTGTGGTGCTCTGCTGTGCTGTACTGTAGTGCTATGCTATAATGTAGTGCTGTGCTGTGTTGTACTGTAGTGTAGTGCTGTGCTGTAGTGTAAAATCAAATAAAATGGCTTGAGGGTAGAAGCTGTTTAGAAGCCTCTTGGTCCTAGACTTGGCGCCCCGGTACCGCTTGCTGTGTGCTAGCAGAGCGAACAGTCTATGACTATATGACATGGGTGGCTGGAGTCTTTGACAATTTCTAGGGCCTTCCTCTGACACCGCCTGGTATAGAAGTCCTGGATGGAAGGAAGCTTGGCCCCAGTGATGTACTGGGCCGTTCGCACTACCCTTTGTAGTGCGTGGCGCTCGGAGGCCGAGCGGTTGCTATACCAGGCAGTGATGCATCCATGCTCTCGATGGTGCAGCTGTAGAACCTGTTGAGGATCTTGGGACCCAAGACAAATCTTTTCAGTCTCCTGAGGGGGAATAGGTTTTGTCGTGCCCGCTTCACAATTGTCATGGTGTGCTTGGACCATGTTAGTTTGTTGGTGATGTGTACACCAAGGAACTTGAAGCTCTCAATCTGCTCCACTGCAGCCTCGTTGATGAGAATGGGGGCGTGCTCGGTCCTCTTTTTCCTATAGTCCACAATCATCTCCGTTGCCTTGATCACAATGAGGGAGAGGTTGTTGTCCTGGCACCACACAGCCAGGTCTCTGACATCCTCCCTATAGGCTGTCTTGTTGCTCTCGGTGATCAGGCCTACCACTGTTGTGTCATCGGCAAATTTAATGATGGTGTTGCAGTCGTGACTGGCCATGCAGTCATGAGTGAACAGGGAGTACAGGAGGGGGCTGAGCATGCACCACTGAGGGGCCCCTGTGTTGAGGATCAGCGTGGTGAATGTGTTGTTACCTACCCTTACCACCTGGGGGCGGCCCGTCAGGAAGTCCAGGATCCAGTTACAGGGGGAGGTGTTTAGTCCCAGGGTCCTTAGCTTATTGTTGAGCTTTAAGGACACTATGGTGTTGAACACTGAGCTGTTGTCAATGAATAGCATTCTCACATAGGTGTTCCTTTTGTCCAGGTGGGAAAGGGCAGCGTGGAGTGCAATAGAGTCTGCATCATCTGTGGATGCAAATTGGAGTGGGTCTAGGGTTTCTGGGATGATGGTGTTGATGTGAGCCATGACCAGCCTTTCAAAGCATTTCATGGCTACAGACGTGAGTGCTACGGGTCCGTAGTCATTTAGGCAGGTGTTCTTGGGCACAGGCACTATGGTGGTCTGCTTACTGACTCGGAAAGGAAGAGGTTGAAAATATCAGTGAAGACACTTGCTAGTTGGTCAGCTCATGCTTGCAGTACACATCCTGGTAATCCATCGGGCCCTGTGAATGTTTACCTGTTTAAAGGTCTTACTCACATCGGCCGCGGAGAGCGTGATCACACAGTCCTCAGGTGTTTCTTGCCTCGAAGCAGTTTAGCTTGTCCGGTAGGCTCATGTCACTGGGCAGCTCACGGCTGTTCTTCCCTTTGTAGTCTGTCATGGTTTGTAGCCACGAGCATCAGAGCTGGTGTAGTACAACTCAATCTTAGTCCTGTCTTGGTGCTTTGTCTGTTTGATGGTTCGTCGGAGGGCATAGCGGGATTTCTTGTAAGCTTCCAGGTTCAGGCACTGCTCCTTGAAAGAGGCAGCTCAAGCCTTTAGCTCAGTGCGGATGCTGCCTGTAATCCATGGTTTCTGGTTGGGGCATGTACTGTACGTGCGGTCACTGTGGGGCACTTTTTTTGTTTTTTACCCCGTTTTCGTGGTATCCAATTGTTTAGTAGGTACTATCTTGTCTCATCGCTACAACTCCCGTACGGGCTCGGGAGAGACGAAGGTTGAAAGTCATGCGTCCTCCGATACACAACCCAACCAAGCCGCACTGCTTCTTAAAACAGCGCACATCCAACCCGGAAGCCAGCCACACCAATGTGTCAAAGGAAACACCGTGCACCTGGCAACCTTGGTTAGCGCGCAATGCGTTCAGCCCACCACAGGAGTCGCTGGTGCAAGATGAGACAAGGATATCCCTACCGGCCAACCCCTCTCTAACCTGGACGACGCTAGGCCAATTGTGCGTCGCCCCACAGACCTCCCGGTCGCGGCCGGTTATGACAGAGCCTGGGCGCGAACCCAGAGTCTCTGGTGGCACAGTTGGCGCTGCAGTTCAGCGCCCTTAACCTCTGCGCCACCCGGGAGGCAATCGATGCACTTTTTGATGAAGCCAATGACAGATGTGGTGTTCTCCCCAATGACATTGGAGTAATCACGGAACATATTCCAGTATGTGCTAGCCAGACAGTCCTGTAGTTTAGCATCTGCTTCATCTGACCACTTTTTTATTGATCTAGTCACTGGTGCTTCCTGCTTTAATTTTTGCATGTAAGCAGGAATCAGGAGGATAGAATTATGGTTAGATTTGCAAATGGACATGGGTGGCAGGTAGCCTAGCGGTTAGAGCTTTGGACTTGTAACCAAAACTGTTTGGGTACGGACCTGGAAAGTATGACATTACTTTGCAGGCTATCTCTGCAGTAGACTGCAACTCCTCCCCCTTTGGCAGTTCTATCTTGACGGAAAATGTTATAGTTGGGTATGGAAATCTCAGAATTTTTGGTGGCCTTCCTAAGCCAGGATTCAGACACGGCAAGGACATCAGGGTTAGCAGAGTGTGCTAAAGCAGTGAGTAAAACAAACTTAGGGAGGAGGCTTCTGATGCTGACATGCATGAAACCAAGGCTTTTACGATCACAGAAGTCAACAAATGAGGGTGCCTGGGGACATGCAGGGCCTGGGTTTACCTCCACAACACCCACGAAACAGAGGAGGAGTAGTATGAGGGTGCGGCTAAAGGCTATCAAAACTGGTTGCCTAGAGCGTTGGGGACAAAAAATAAAAGGAGCAGATTTCTGGGCATGGTAGAATATATTCAGGGCATAATGCGCAGACAGGGGTTTGGTGGGGTGCGGGTACAGCGGAGGTAAGCCCAGGCACTGGGTGATGATAAGAGAGGTTGTATCTCTGGACATGCTGGTTGTAATGGGTGAGGTCACCTCATGGGTGGGAGGTGGGACAAAGGAGGTATCAGAGGTATGAAGTGGAGTGGTTAGTGCTCTATTGTTTTCTGCAATGCAACAAAAATGCAGGATAAAATGTAGCCTAATTAGGGGACAGTGTTTCTCTGTGTGTGTGTGTGTGTGTGTGTGTGTGTGTGTGTGTGTGTGTGTGTGTGTGTGCGCGTGTGCGTGTGTGTGTGCGCACGTGGATATGCGTGTATAGGACTTGAATAATGTAATACAGTGGCCTTGAGGAAGGAAGAGGAGGGTGAGGCAGTAACATGATGAGTTAGATTACCTCTGGTCCACTGACACAAATGGGATGAGCTGGCTACACACACACACACACACACACACACACACACACACACACACACACACACACACACACACACACACACACACACACACACACACACACACACACACAGAGAGAGAGAGAGAAACACTGCTCCCTAGTGTTGGTTTTGCCCATCTGGGCAGGACAGAACATAGGTGAGGGAGCTGGGGGACCATTGGGTTAGACATGAATCATGACTAATGCTTATTAATGGACACCCCAGCTGGATAGGGGACAGCCATTTGATATATATCATTTCCAGCAGCATACCACCCTGCATACCACTGCTGGCTTGCTTCTGAAGCTAAGCAGGGTTGGTCCTGGTCAGTCCCTGGATGGGAGACCAGATGCTGCTGGAAGTGGTGTTGGAGGGCCAGTAGGAGGCACTCTTTCCTCTGGTCTAAAAAATATCCCAATCCCCCAGGGTAGTGATTGGGGACACTGCCCTGTGTAGGATGCCGTCTTTCTGATGGGACGTTAAACGGGTGTCCTGACTCTCTGAGGTCATTAAAGATCCCATGGCACTTTGTAGGAGTGTGAACCCTGATGTCCTGGCTAAATTCCCAATCTGGCCATCAAACCATCACGGTCACCTAATAATCCCCAGTTTACTATTGGCTCATTCATCCCCCTCCTCTTCCCTGTAACTATTCCCCAGTTGTTGCTGTAAATGAGAATGTGTTCTCAGTCAACTTACCTGGTAAAATAACAGATTCATAAATAAATATGACTCTAGTTAACTGGCTTGCTGTTACACCTGCCAGCTGTAGTATACACTGAGTGTTCCTTTCTAATATTGACTTGCACCCCACCCCCTTTTCGCCCTCAGAACAGCCTCCATTCGTTGAGACATGATTTCTACAAGGTGTCGAAAAGCATTCTACATGGATGCTGGCCCATGTTGACTCCAATGCTTCCCACAGTTGTGTCAAGTTGACTGGATGTCCTTTGGGTGGTGGACCATTCTTGATACACACAGGAACCTGTTGAGTGTAAACGTTTTTGACACAAACCGGTGCACCTGGCACCTACTACCAGACCCTGTTCAAAGGCACTTAAATATTTTGTCTTGCCCATTCACCCTCTGAATGGCACACATACATAATCAATGTCTCAATTGTCTCAAGGCTTTAAAATCCTTCTTTAACCTGTTTCCTCCCCTTCATCTACACTGATTGAAGTGGATTTAACAAGTTACATCAATAAGGGATCATAGCTTTCACCTGGATTCACCTGGTCAGTCTATGTCCTTTTCTGAATGTTTTGTAGATTCAGTATACAGTTTGTGCAGGTCTGTCTTCACATTTCTAGGCTATATTTTTGATAAGCAAGTCAAAGTGCTGCTCATTCAGTCTTATATCAAGAATATTCCAATATTATCACCGTCTGCTGCACTTTGTGGCAGGTGTTTCTTTGCTCACACAGCATCTGTATGTTGAGTTCTGAGATGTGGGAAAGGTGATCTTATTCTTTATACACTCTGTCTGGTTGGATAGAGGTAATTCAAGCCTTTTAGCCTTTTGTTTTCAGTGGCAGAAAATACATGTGTCTAGATAAAAGGCTCTAAATAGACCGCTGTTAAGTAAGTTCTTCACATTAAGTTTGACAGGTTCAAAAAGCAAAAAAACAAGTGCAATTTGTAGTTTAAAAAAAGTCTATGTTCAGCATTAGCAACTACTTGGTTGATGTGACTTTCCATTGACCCCATAGTGTTGCGGTAAATACTGTGTGTTGTGTTGTTTTGTTTATTTGTGAAAGTCAGCTGAGAGCTTTGTCTGTAGAAGACAGATTCAGGTGTTAGTGTCAAACTCTCTACACTCAGCATGTTTTCTATGCAAATCCCAGAGCAGAAGCTTACTGCTGATCAGAGAAACACTGTGCAGGGAAAAAAATAGCAACCTGTGCTGTGATCTCAATAAATACATTTGTTTTGTAATATCTTTAAAAGACACTGAATGGTGTACATTTATTCAAACCATATTTCCCTGCCAGGATAAATTCAGTTGTCCACATTGAGCATTCCACCTAACTTGAGTCACCTGCATAGAGACCGGAAGTATTATTCAGATTTTTCAGGGGGTGCTACAGCACCCTTACTTCCCACGGCTATGGTCACCTATTCAGTTCAAATCAAATGTATTTATAAAGCCCTTACATTAGCTGATGTCACAAGTGCTGTACAGAAACCCAGCCTAAAACCCCAAAAAGCAAGCAATGCAGGTGTAGAAGCACATTGGCTAGGAAAAACTCCCCATAAAACTCCCTAGAATGTAGGAGATGCAGCAGCAACAAACATCAAATTATGAACAAAACCCCTCAGATTACAGACATCTCACTCCAGTGCTCTCAGGCAGTGAGCTTCTGTCATACTTCCTACTCTTTCAAACACAGGATTGCTCACTCTCAGAGCAGAATTTACATTGTGCTCAGTGGCCTGGTTTCTGAAGGAACGTGAGTATCACTCCTTGGAAAGCGAGTGTGTTCTGACTGTGCATTACATTTGGAAGGCGTTATCTACAGGTTATTGCTTTGCCTTTATTAACAAGTAATGTAGGGTCTGTGATTTTTATACATTGATTGTATTTCTTTCTATGTATGTCAATTGTATGTCTGTGTTTTGTTGTTGGGCAGATTTACACGGACTGGGCCAACCATTACCTGGTGAAGTCGGGCCGTCAGCGACTGATTAAGGACTTGCAGCAGGACGTGACAGATGGAGTGCTACTGGCTGAGATCATACAGGTTGTGGGTAAGGACTTCCCTAGCATTTATACTCTATTGGTAACTTTTTATCAGCAAATCCATTAGAATTATTTCTCGCTTAAGATTTCATGTAATCATCATGCATTTTGTATTGGCTTTCCAATGGCAGGCCCAAACCTGTGTTTTTTTTTGCATGGTTATCATATTATACTGCCTAATATTAGTATAATATGATTAGTCACAGTGTGTCTCTCTTCTCTGGAATTCAACTCACTGGCCTCTGTGGTCGTTATTGTGGAGAGGTTAGGAGGGATCTTTAGGTTAGGAGGGGACTTCAAAATCAGTCTTTCCTGCATGGAAAGTAAAGCAACTTGAGACTGAAACTCTGTTTTTGCCAGGGTGGGTGAGAGGTTGAGCAGCGAAGCCTATCATTATTGCATCTACACTGTTCATTGTGCTTAAGTGGAGTGAATAGAGGGAGTGTGGTTAGTGAAAGCTACATGAGTGGTGCTGTTTGACTAAGACTGTATCAGGTGCAAAACCACGGCTGCTTCCCATGGTCATGGCAAGTTGTTACTGATTTTGGATAGATACTGTATGGGTGTCTTCAATGTGACTTGTCATTGTGCAGGGAAAGTCCCAAAAAGGATGTGTTACTTCATCATGAAAATATCCTCTTTAATTTCTTTCTCTCTCTTTTGTTTCATCTTTCTTTTCTAGCGAATGAGAAGATAGAAGACATCAATGGCTACCCTAAGAGCCGGACACAGATGGTGGGTGTTGGTGCTGTGTTTACTCTGTCACATAAGGGGATCAATCCTCCACACCCTAAAACAGAGATACCTGTGAGGCTTGCACTACTAACGACATTATAGTATGGATCATGAGTTATCACGTTTGATTATTGAGCAAACACAACCGGATGATCCTTCCCAAATCTGAAATCCTGATGCTCAGAGAAAACCCCTGGTGGCATCTGCTTCTTTCTCCACTGTTTCCTGTGAGAGAATGGCCATGCCTTTTTTAGTGATGCCCTACTACAGTGGGGAGGCATTAAATAGACTGGTATCCTATTGAGGGCCATCTGCCACCCAAACAACCTCTCTTGCCTATTTGGGATTGAACCAATCTGGCCTGTGCCCACATACCTATCCATGATGGATCCTTGGGTTAAACATCCGCTCGACCTCGTTATTGTTGAAATCTCGCTGGACGTACTAACCTCTATTTGGGTTGTATGATAATCCAAGATAAATACACTGAACAAAAATATAAACGAAACATTCAACAATTTGACAGATTTACAGTTCCTATAAGGAAATCAGTAAATGTAAAATAAAATCATTAATCTATGCATTTCGCATCACTGGGAACATATATACGTAAAAAAAAAGTAGGGGCGTGGATCAGAAAACCAGCACGACACATCTCCTTCACGTAGAGTTGATCAAGCTGTTGATTGTGGCCTGTGGAATGTTGTCCCACTCCTCTTCAATGGCTGTGCAAAGTTGCTGGATATTGGCGGGAACTGGTACACGTCGATCCAGAGCATGCCAAACTTGCTCAATGGTTGACATGTCTGGTGAGTATTCAGGCCATGGAAGAACTGAGACATTTGCAGTATCCAGGAATAATGTCCAGATCCTTGCAATATGGTTCTGTGTATTATCATGCTGAAACATGAGGTGATGGCGGTGGATGAATGGCACAACAATGGGCCTCAGGATCTCGTCACGGTATTTCTGTGCATTCAATGCCATCGATAAAATGCAATTGTGTTCATTGTCCGTAGCTTATGGCTGCCCATACCATAACCCCACTGCCACCATGGGGCACTGTGTTCACAACATTGACATCAGCAAACCCGCTCGCCCACACAACACCATACACGTTGTCTGCCATCTGCCAAGTACAGTTGAAACCGGGATTCATCCGTGAAGGATACACTTTTCCAGCGTGCCAGTGGCCATCGAAGGTGAGCATTTGCCCACTGAAGTCGGTTACGACTCCGAACTGCAGTCAGGTCAAGACCCTGGTGAGGATGACTAGCATGTAGGCGAGCTTCCCTGAGACGGTTTCTAACAGTTTGTGCAGAAATTCTTCGGTTGTGCAAACCCAAGGTTTTGTTAGCTCTCCGGGTGGCTAGTCTCAAACGATCCCGCAGGTGAAGAAGCCGGATGTGGAGGTCCTGGGCAGGCGTGGTTATACGTGGTCCGCGGTTATGAGGCCGGTTGGACGTCCTGCCAAGTTATGGTAGAGAAATTAACATTAAATTCTCTGGCAGCAGCTCTGGTGAACATTCCTGGAGTCAGCATGCTAATTGCACACTCCCTCAAAACTTGAGACATCTGTGGCATTGTGTTGTGAAACATTTCGACACATTTTAGAGTGGCCTTTTATTGTCCCCGTCACAAGGGGCACCTGTATAATGAGCATGCTGTTTAATCAGATTCTTGATATGCCACATCTGTCAGGTGGATGGATTATCTTGGCAAAGGAGAAATATTCGCTAACAGGGATGTTAATTAACACATTTTTTGCACAACATTTGAGAGAAATAAGCTTTTTGTGGGTACTGAAGATTTCTGCTGTTTTATTACAGCTCATGAAACATGGGACCAACACTTTGCATGTTGTGTTTCTATTTTTGTTCAGTATAGTTTCATATTATTAGATATATCTGTCTTTCTTACAGTTACATTCTCTTTATCTGACCCTCTTTCACTTGGACAAACTCCCTCAGTGTAATAATATGTAGCTCTCACTCTAGCTGACACCCTGCCTCTTCCACCCTGCACCAGGTCCCAACCACCCACATTTCACAACAGACCCTGTATCTATACAATTGCTTTTCTCTTGTGGTGGACCAGAAATGAGGAAAATATGGTTGTTATTAAAATGATGAGTAGCTCTATGAATTGATGTCTTTCAGAAAGCCTCGCTACCTCAAAGTGAACTTCCTGGATTTTAGTGTAATGGATGGGAAGTAGTTTTGATTTAATCTGAAACACGTTGCTTTAATTGTTGGGAAACTTTCCTGCAGTTACTAGTGGGTGTTCATGAATTGCATGTAATGATCTGTGGTAAGGTCTGAATGAAGAGAGGTTAATGATTGAATTGTGGCCTATATGCTATTCTAGTTGTACTGTATGTTGGAACCATCTTTTGGACGGTTTCAGTTGGTGCATTGTACAGTATTATTTCAGCTTTCATCATTAGTGGTTGGTTATAATCCAAGAGGGGCCATATGGTTAATGATTTGACAGAGATTTTCCTACAACATTAAGCCTAATGTTATATTATCGTTGTATGGTGACACCATATACAGTTAAATTTAAACTCAGTTTTTCACAATTCCTGACATTTAAACCGAGTAAAAATTCCCTGTCTTAGGTCAGGTAGCATCACCACTTTATTTTAAGAATGTGAAATGTCAGAATAATAATAGAGAGAATGATTTATTTCAGTTTTTATTTCTTTCATCATACTCCCAGTGGGTCAGACGTTTACAGACACTCAATATAGTATTTGGTAGCATTGCCTTTAAATTGTTTAACTTGAGTCAAACGTTTTGGGTAGCCTTCCACAAGCTTCCCACAATAAGTTGGGTGAATTTTGGCCCATTCCTCCTGATAGAACTGTTGTAACTGAGTCAGGTTTGTAGGCCTCATTGCTCGCACATGCTTTTTCAGTTCTGCCCACAAATGTTCTATGGGATTGAGGTCAGGGCTTTGTGAAGGCCACTCCAATACCTTGACTTTGTTGTCCTTAAGATATTTTGACACAACTTTGGAAGTATGCTTGGGGTCATTGTCCATTTGGAAGACCCATTTGCGACCAAGCTTTAACTTCCTGACTGATGTCTTGAGATGTTGCTTCAATATATCCACATCCTTTTCCTCCCTCATGATGCCATTTATTTTGTGAAGTGCACCTGTCCCTCCTGCAGCAAAGCACCCCCACAACATGATGCTGCCACCCCCGTGCTTCACAGTTGGGATGGTGTTCTTCGGCTTGCAAGCCTCCCCTTTTTCCTCCAAAAATAACGATGGTCGTTATGGCCAAAAAGTTATATTTTGGTTAATCAGACCAGAGGACATTCCTCCAGAAAGTACGATCTTTGTCCCCATGTGCAGTTGCAAACCGTAGTCGGGCTTTTTTTATTGCGGTTTTGGAGCAGTGGCTTCTTCCTTGCTGAAGGTTATGTCGATATAGGACTCATTTTACTCTGCCTATAGATACATTTGTACCTGTTTCCTCCAGCATCTTCACAAGGTCCTTTGCTGTTGTCTGGGATTGATTTGCACTTTTCGCACCAAAGTACGTTCATCACTAGGAGACAGAACGCATCTCCTTCCTGAGCGGTATGACGGCTGCGTGGTCCCATTGCTCCCAAAGATGAACCAGACTTGTGGAGGTCTCCATTTTTTCCCCGGAGATTTTGGCTGATTTCTTTTGATTTTCCCATGATGTCAAGCAAAGAGGCACTGAGTTTGAAGGTAGGCCTTGAAATACATCCACAGGTACACCTCCAATTGACTCAAATTATGTTAATTAGCCTATCAGAAACTTCTAAAGCCATGACATCATTTTCTGGACTTTTCCAAGCTGTTTAAAGGCACAGTCAACTTAGTGCATGTAAACTTCTGACCCACTGGAATTGTGATACAGTGAATTATAAGTTAAATAATCTGTCTGTTAACAACTGTTGGAAAAATTACTTGTGTCATGCACAAAGTAGATGTCCTAACCGACTTGCCAAAACTGTAGTTAGTTAACAAGAAATTTGTGGAGTAGTTGAAAAAGTTTTAATGACTCCAACCTAAGTGTATGTAATCTTCCAACTTCAACTGTATATATATTTAACTAGGCTAGTCAGTTAAGAACAAATTCTTATTTACAATGACCGCCTACCCCGGCCAAAACCTAACCCGGATGACGCCCTTTGGGACTCCCAATCACGGCCGGTTGTGATACAGCCTGAAATCAAACCCGGGTCTGTAGTGATGCCTCTAGCATTGAGATGCTGTGCCTTAGACCGCTGCGCCACTCGGAATCCCCAAATGGCCTTTGCTAATGAATGACTGCCCTATCTGTACTAATGAAGTTCCATGCCCTGACTCCTCTCTCCTCTCCCCCAGATTGAGAACATTGATACCTGCCTTGGATTCCTGGCAGCCAGAGGGGTGAACATCCAGGGGCTCTGTGCAGAGGGTACGTCAAACTGCCACTATCTACCAGACACTCTCCCTCATATCTGCTTCTAACGTAGAGCATCTAATGAATAACTCCACGTTACAACGGACTGTGGAGAGGAAAAGATACCAAAAGATACCAACCTCTCTGTCTCTCCTCCTATTGCAGAGATTCGTAATGGGAACCTGAAGACCATTCTCGGTCTGTTCTTCAGCTTGTCCCGCTACAAGCAACAGCAGCAGCAGCAGAAGGTGTTGAAACAGCAGGCCTCTCATCAGCCAAAGCACAGCACCCAGCCTGGACATACTCCCCATAGATCACCAGCCCCCTCTCACACCCACACCCACGGCTCCACTGCACCAGAACACAAAGCAGCATCAGATATGCTGTCCAGGTGAAGTACCTTGTAACAACCCAACCTCCCGTTTCCACACATGGCAAGATCTCCATTGTTTGGAGAAGCTCTGTGAGATTATTTATGAGTAACCGCAGTCCCCATAAAATGTGACATGAATTCCTCATGTTCAAATGATAGTGTTGTTTATATCATCCATACTAATTGTGTGAAGTCTCATCTACGTTGGTGTCCATGCCATTGGGTAGCAGGTCATCTTCTTTGAATCTCCTTGTTTTTACATAACTTGTTCAAGTTTATATGATCCTCTTGATCTCATATAAGCTGCTTTCAGATCTCTGTCTGCTTTTACATTGTGTCTACCCATCCCTCTCTTTCTCCTCCATGCAGTCTATCAACCAAGGCTTCAACCACTCAGAGTAAAGGGCTAAAGCTCTCTGTGGCTCAGAGAAAGTCTTCTAGGTCAGCTTTCATCTATCTCTCTCTTCCTCTCTTTCTCTCACTCTCACTCCTCTCCCCACTCTCTCTCTTTCTCTCTTCCCCTCTTTCTCTCGCTCGCTCTCACTCCTCTCCCCTCCCCTCTCTCTCTCTTTCTTCCCCTCTTTCTCTCGCTCTCACTCCTCTCCCCTCTCTCTCTCCCATAGACACTGCATGCTGCAGTCCACTCACACTGTTGTAGATGCATCAAGTCTAGTGTTTGAAAAGATTCCCCATTCTCCCACCTAATTTCTGATAGTCTTGTAGTGTGTTAGACCTTTTTATTTATGTAAACACTTGCATCCTGGTGTGTTTGCTGTGTGCATGGTTTAGTATTATGGAAGTGCTTCTCAACCTGTCTGTTTCACCATGTGTGAGTGTGTATGTCCAGTACCTTTTCATGGATTATAAAAAGATCAGCATACGGTCATTCAATACCACCACCTACTGGTGTAACTGTGCAACCACATGTATCTCCCCTGAGGTGTTTTTCCATAGATTTACATTTTAGCCATTTAGCAGACGTGACTTACAGTGCATGCATGTTTCATACTCTTCCCACGTGAGAATCGAACCCACAACTCTGGCACAAGTGCCATCCTCTACACACTGAGCCACACGGGACTGCCCTTCCATTCAAGTACTCACAAATATGTTAATGATACACTCCTTAATAATGTTATTTGAGGAATTTTATTTCATCCCCTTTAGCAGATGTTTAGAATTATGCCGGTTAAGAAGAGCATTTCTACTCTTCAGTGTTTATTTAACTAGTCACTATTTCCGTGTGGCCCACAGACTGCCAGGCCCCACCACGCGAGTCTCAGCCCCAGGCAGCGAGGGGAAGCATCGCGGGGCATCCATCAGCAACCGCCGCAGCCAGAGCTTCAACCACCATGACATGCCCAAGTCCTCCAGCAGTGACAGAGGTGAGTTACCGTACATGAGGAAGTAATCCTGTGCTTTTAGAGGTCAACCACTTGGGGTACACCCATTTTAACCCCTGTGCAACAACAAAGAAAAAGGTGAAAACAAACCTCCTGGATTCAGAGCAATCTTGTCTAGACGGTTATCCTAGAAACAGACACATAAACAGATAACCTATGCATACGTGGTTTCTATCTTATCATTTTCTATGCTGTTATAGGAGCAGGTAATGATTTAACAACATGGGTGCCGCTAAGCTTAACTTGTTGTTGTAGTAGAGGCTAGTGTGTGGTTTATTTACATGAAGTAAAATGTAACACACAATCTGAATGATGTCAATTTACATTAGGTCTTAGGTTTCAGGTTTATGTGTAAGCGTATGCTTTACAAACAACCTTTAATCCATGGACGTTTCTGTTTGTGAAGTTAACAACTATTTCCGCACTCCAGCACCTATAATTTCATATGGCTTGCTAAATACGTCTCATTTTGATGACATCCGTTTTGTGAGTATTGCACAGTTCTACATTTGGCATAACAAATGTGTTACTTCCTCTGCTTTCTAGAGCCTATATTTACTGTGTATTCCTGCCCTTGTGTTTGAATATAGTGTGGTGGACATCACGTTACACCATGGCTTTACAATCGCAGTGGTATAACTAAATCTGTCTGAAAACATGGCCTTGTTTGATTTAAGATCTTATAATGTATCTTCACTATAAGTCTTAGTCCTAGATTGGGTCCTCAGTGGTATGTAGCCAGTCAGGCGGTACTTCCCCAGTACTGTGATGTATGTTAGTGAGAGTAGAGTGGAGTAGAGCAGCACAGAGCCGAGAAGAACAGAAAAGTGGAGCACAGAGACGACCAGAACAGAGCCGAGCAGAACAGAGCAGAGTAGAACAGAGCTGAGCAGAACTGAGCAGTGTGACGGTTGGGGTTAACTTTCTGGCTGGGTGGTTTACCTGGATAACCCAGTCTACAGTCTGCATTCTACAGTCAGCCAGTGGTAGGCTGCTGCTGCTGTGTGATGAGGAATTCACTGTGCATTGACTGAGCCCTAATTAATGTACATATGGAACAGAGAGGGCGGGATAGAGGGAACAACAGAGAGAAGGATGGGGAGTGAGAGAGAGAAATACTCAACTAGTCTAAAGGCCAGTTTTATTGCTTCTTTAATTAGAACAACAGTTTTCAGCTGTGCTAACATAATTGCAAAAGGGTTTTCTAATGATTAATTAGCCTTTTAAAATGATAAACTTGGATTATCTAACACAACATGCCATTGGAACACAGGAGTGATGGTTGCTGATAATGGACCTCTGTATGCCTATGTAGATATTCCATTAAAAATCTGCCGTTTCCAGCTTCAATAGTCATTTACAACATTAACAATCTCTACACTGTATTTCTGATCAATTTGATGTTGTTTAATGGACCAAAAAAATGCTTTTCTTTCAAAAACAATGACATTTCTAAGTGACCCCAAACGTTGGTAGGGTACATATTCCCTCGACTAATCTGTGACCCCGCACATTGACTCTGTACCAGTACCCCCTGTATATAGCCTGGTTATTGTTATTTTACTGTGTTACTTTTTTTAAACTTTAGTTTATTTAGTAAATATTTTCTTAACTCTTATTTTCTTAAAAATGCAATGTTGGTTAAGGGCTTGTAAGTAAGCATGTGACAAATAAAATTAGATTAGATTTACAATCCAATTTTCTCAATGTGTTCATAACATAGCTAAAGCTAGCTATCAACTAACAGTTAGTTAACCATCGAGTTAGTGTTTGTTTAGCCAGAGGGAATTGTGCAAAATAACTAAATACACACATGAGTTGTTGAGGAAACAACAGTACATCTGATTCCCTCTACAGTATTGTAACGACCCTGGGTTTATAAGCGCGGAAATCGACCCTGCTGCACGAGCATGCTTTTACGGCACAGTCGATAGCGCGCCGGACCTCGGGCTCGAGACCTACTCCCTGCTGTTTCATTACAGTATATACTGTATACAGTGCTAATTGTACAAACAAATTAGGGCTGGGCAATATGACGATATATATCGTGTGATAGAAAAACGTATATCGTTTCATATTATGCTCTATCGTTTATTTCGTTGTGTTGCAAATCACTCTTTACGGCAATATTTTTGTCAATTGGACGACGCTTTGCATTCTTGGAAGGAAATATGCAACACAAACACACATGGAGAAGAGTGAACGTGACACAGCACGGAGACACGGATCTCGTACCTAAAAGAGAGGCTACCTCGATCGCATGGACGTGGTTTGGGTATGAAAAGTCTGACACGGACAAGAAAACCGTCCTCTACAAAATATACCGCAGTCCGGTCCCGAAAACAGGCTCAAACAGCACTAACCTCTTTTACCACTTACGCAATAATCATGTGAAACAGTTCGGAGATAATAATGTGAAACAGTTCGGAGAGAGTCTATGGATGAGACCGAAAAAGTACAGTCGTGCTAAAAACAAACCCCCGACTCAGACGTTGCAAGAGGCGTTTACCCGCTGCACACCATATGGTAAAGAATCACAAAGATGGAAGGAGATAACAGCTGCCGTTACAACTTACATCTGCAAAGACATGGCCCCAATTTACATGGTTGAGAAATGAGGTTTCGTGAGCCAAGGTACCAAATGCAAATTGATATGTGACACGTATTAATGCCAAAATAACATGCAAAACAGGCAAGCCCCCCAAAAAAATATTTATATTTTAGGCCTATATTTATTTTGTTTGCAACTATAGTTGAAGTGTTTTCTATTTACCTTTTTAGATTCTATACATTCATATTTTATATTTTGTTACATGCTTAATTGAAAATGTGCACAAATGTTCTAAATGAAAGGAGAAATAATCCAATATGAGTAAGTACCTTTTATTTGTTGAGTATAATTCAACATGTAATAAGAAATAGGCCTTTACATGTGGTAATTTTATATAAACTATTTATTCATTGAATTTACAGAAAATTTGCTATATTGTGATATGAATCGTTATCGGGATATGAAATGACCTATATCGGGATATGAGATTTTGGCCATATCGCACATCCCTAAAATAAATTATAGAAGAGGCCTGTGTATTAAATGTAACAAAAACCCTTAACTACTATCTACCTATGGCTAGCGCTGAGTTAGCAAATGTTGACGTTAGAGCGGTTGACATGCGAACATTAGATACAGATTTGATAAAAAAGTAACTTTCTAAAATACTTATCATTAGCGTGGCTCATGTACTCATGTAAATACACTTACTACAAGTCATCGTTTGTAAAAAATATATATATTTATTAAGAGACAAAAAGTTTAACGAAAATACATTTAATCCGAGACGCCATATTGTCTCATTGATTTACATACAAAGTTAGCTTGCTTAGTTTGGCAACCCTACAAGACCATGGCACTTGCCTATAGAGCAGCAAGAGGAACTGCCCTGCCCGGCTCTGCTCAAACCCTACACCCCAACCCGAGTACTCCATTCAGCCTACTCTGGTGTAAACTGTAAATGTACACTCATATGAAGGGGAACTTCTCACTAGTTATCACTCGGTCAAAACAGTTAAATTATACATCACAATTAGATAAACTTGTTATCTCTAGATTGCAAAAACATAACCATGCTCATAAATGTTAAACTTGAAAGCAGGATGAATAAGGAGACACAGACTATTTAAATCGTTCTACTGGGTGTCTTTTCCTGCTTATATTCTACCAACAAATGAGGCGCACACCTGCTATAAGGGCACAAGGTGAGACCCAAATGCAGACACAGGAGGCAGATGGTAGAGCTCTGATTTGTATTATAACAAAGGGAGTAGGTAAATGCAGGTTGGGGACAGGTGAGAGTTCATAAAGAGGTCAGAGTCCAAACAGTACCAGACGATAGGCAGGCTTGTTGTCAGAACAGGCAGAGTGGTCAGGCAGGCGGGTTCGGAGTCAGGACAGGCAACGGTTGAAACCAGGAGGACTAGAAACAAACAGAGCTTGGGAAAAATAGTAGCAAGGAAAAACGCTGGTTGACTTGGCAAACGAGACGAACTGGCACAGAGAGACAGGAAACACAGGGATATATAAACCTGGGATAATAAGCGACACCTGGAGGGGGTGGAGACAATCACAAGGACAGGTGAACCAGATCAGGGTGTCACACCTGCAGCTAACAGGTCGAATGTCTCCCCCTAGTGGCAGCACTAAATATACATGTAGCTAAATTAAAGCAAAACCATGGAGGACTACAATAATAATGTTGTGAACAAACACAATTTGATTCCAAAATATGGAAATGTATAGAATCTATACACAGAACATTTTTGTTGTTGTTGTAAGGGTAATAATATAAGCCAGATAGGCCTATAATGTACAAGACCATATGTCAGTCATAAGTCCCAAAGAGGGTGTTTTGTCCTGCTCCTGCATTCATCCCAGTCATCAGTGACAGAATTGGGCTAAGCACATGTTTGACATCAATGTTTGTACAATTACAATGGAAAAACAATTTTAGGAAATGCAATATAACATACTATTTACAGTTGCAATGGAATGGTTTACTTTGTGTGGTAGGATTTGTGGGCTTTGACACTCTTATGTAGGGGTCATAACCAGACATCAAATAGTGCAATATATGTCACAACACTTCTAAATGTATGTGTCATGACAGCATTTATGACATATTATGACATATTATATAACATGTTATGATGCAATGTGTCAAATAAAGTGTTAGCGTTTTTCTAGTTACACCAGGTAGAACAGAACACTTGTTTGTAGCCGTGAGTGACTGAGGTGAAATTACATTCTCATGACTGTTAAAGTGTTTCTACATAAACACTGTGAGCCTGTCTAGTAAATGATTGGTGTTAACAGTTTATCACTGCACTTGACTGTTAGACCCTGGAGCAGCTGCCTGGGCTGCTGTAAGCAAACCATTACACAGCACAGGGAGGAATGCTGAAGATACGGACTATATGGTTGAACTAACTGGGTTTTAAATGCTTTTGGCAAAGTGTCTGGAGAAATGTCCTGTAAACCAGAGCCTAGTGGTGGACCAAGAGAGGCCAGGATACCTACTGGGTATGCCAGCGATGTGCCGGTGATATGTCAGCGATGTGCCGGTGATATGTCAGCGATGTGCCGGTGATATGCCAGCGACGTGCCAGTGATATGCCAGCGATATGCCAGCGATGTGCCGGTGATATGCCAGCGATGTGTCGGTGATATGTGCCGGTGATATGTGCCGGGGATGTGCCGGTGATATGCCGGTGATGTGCCGGTGATATAGGCCGGTGATATGCCGGTGATGTGCCGGTGATATGCCAGTGATGTGCCGGTGATATGTGCCGGTGATATGTGCCGGTGATATGTGCCGGTGATATGCCGGTGATATGTGCCGGTGATATGCCGGTGATGTGCCGGTGATATATGCCAGTGATATGCCGGTGATGTGCTGGTGAGATGCCGGTGATATGCCTGTGATGTGCCGGTGATGTGCCGACAATGTGCCGGTGATATATGCCAGTGATATGCCGGTGATGTGCCGGTGATATATGCCGGCGATATGCCGGTTATGTGACGTGATATATGGCGGTGATATGCCGGTGATATATGCCGGCGATATGCCGGTGATGTGCCGGTGATAAATGCCGTTGATGTGCCGGTGATATATGCCAGTGATGTACCAGTGATATGCTAGTGATATGCCGGCGATGTGCCGGTGATATGCCGGTGATATATGCCGGTGAAATGCCGGTGATATGCCGGTGATGTGCCAGTGAAATGCCGGTGATGTGCCAGTGATATGCTAGTGATATGACAGCGATGTGCCAGTGATATGCAGAGTAGGTGTCAGTGGACCTGTTGAATGAGACAGCTTACATAATCGTTTGGAGGTGTTGCATGCATTTTTTTGCATCAGGATTTGTTGGAGACTGTTACCATATAGTAGTACGTGGTACGTAACACTGCTAATAAATGTTGCACTTAAAACCCCTTACTTTCTAGCCAAGGTTATTAATACATACAGTAGATATGTTGTAAATGATTAAAGAGCTTAACAAGTGAGCCTGATAATAAATCAAGTCGATGCTGCCTCTGAGGTCCACATAAGATAAGCCAAGATAATTGTATGTGTGTGATTACCCTATGGATGTGTTACAAAACCCAACATTGTTAGTGTTATTTGTGAGCTGAGGTGTGTGCGTGACAGTTGTATGTGGTCACTGGTCAGTGTTGAGTTGGCAAGAACATACAGGCTTTCATGATTGACTCTCCCTCCCAGGCACTCCACATAGCAGGCTCTCTAAACTATGCACAACTCGCCACTGAAGTTTGGATTTGAAATGTAAATGTCTCCTAGCTATGTCACTTTACTCTATACACCTCCCTTAGGCATGGTAAAATGACAGGTTGGAGGCTGGGATCACACTGGGATCACAGTGCCTAGTTAGATAGGTGTATCGTCTGAAACAGGTTTCCCTGCTTTTTGTTGCCCATGCAGACTATTGGATTTAGAGGTAGGTTATTATTTAACCTTTATACAACAGGTGGATCTAATCCTGAATGCTGATTGGTCAAAACCGCATTCCAGCCGGTGTCTAATCTATGACGTTAAAATTAGAGGTCGACCGATTATGATTTTTCAACGCTGATACCGATACCGATTATTGGAGGACCAAAAAATCCGATACCGATTAATCGGCCGATTTAAAAATAAAATAAATTTAAATTTTTTTAAAAAAAATAAAAAATAAATAATAATATATATATATATATATATATATATATATATTTCTTTGTAATAATGACAATTACAACAATACTGAATGAACAGTTTATTTTAACTTAATATAATACATAAATAAAATAAATTTAGCCTCAAGTAAATAATGAAACATGTTCAATTTGGTTTAAATAATGCAAAAACAAAGTGTTGGAGAAGAAAGTAAAAGTGCAATATGTGCTATGTAAGAAAGCTAACGTTTCAGTTCCTTGCTCAGAACATGAGAACATATGAAAGCTGGTGGTTGCTTTTAACATGAGTCTTCAATATTCCCAGGTAAGAAGGTTTAGGTTGTAGTTATTATAGGAATTATAGGGCTATTTCCCTCTATACCATTTGTATTTCATTAACCTTTAACTATTGGATGTTCTTAAAGGCACTTTAGTATTGCAAGTGTAACAGTATAGCTTCCGTCCCTCTCCTCGCTCCTCCCTGGGCTCGAACCAGCAACACAACGACAACAGCCACCATCGAAGCAGTGTTACCCATGCAGAGCAAGGGGAACAACTACTAGAAGGCTCAGAGCGAGTGATGTTTGAAACGCTATTAGCGCGCGCTAACTAGCTAGCCATTTCACTTCGGTTAGACCAGCCTCATCTCGGGAGTTGATAGGCTTGAAGTCATAAACAGCCAGTTTCCTTGTGGAGTGCAACGAGAGAGTGGCAGGTCGTTATTGCGTTGGACTAGTTAACTGTAAGGTTGCAAGATTGCATCCCCCGAGCTGACAAGGTGAAAATCTGTCGTTCTGCCCCTGAACAAGGCAGCTTACCCACCATTCCTAGGCCGTCATTGAAAATAAGATTGTGTTCTTAACTGACTTGCCTAGTTAAATAAAGGTTATATAAAAATTGTAAAAACAATTGGCAAATCGGCGCCCAAAAATACCGATTTCCGATTGTTATGAAAACTTGAAATTGGCCCTAATTAATCGGCCATTCCGATTAATCGGTCGACCTCTAGTTAAAATGCCTATTTTCTCTGTTCCATCTGACTGTGCAATGCACTGTCTCATCAGCCCAGCCAGGCAATTTATAATATTGATCTCCACTCGGCCTAACAACACTGTGGCAACATATCCTCCAAACACTGTCTTTTCAGGCATTATCACTTAACTATTAACCAGTCCAGTCCATTAAGAACACATTCATATGTACACAACATGCTTCCTTAAACAAGGCAATTAAACATGTCTCAACAACCTGTTCATCTATTTGTCCTGTGAACTCGTCCAGGGACATCGGGTCCTGGAGTTTTAGGTTGGCTTGGATGGAATTCAAGATCAGGCCTCTTAGCTTAAAACAAGATTCAGATCTGAGCTTGTATGTGTTTTCATTTTGAGCTAGAAGAGAGGATGTGTAAAATGGCAGTTTTCCTAAAATGGTCTTCTAAATAAGAATATACCAGTGTCCCGACAGCACTGTAGAGATCACAATGGTGAGTTAGATCTGAGGCTATTATATAAACAGCGTTATGGTAATGTGGCCACACCGTCTCCCATGAGCTTCCCCAAGTTGTACCAAACGGACCAGTTCGTTGCTGGATTCTTCACCGATCTTTGATACCTTCTCCTGAACGTAAACGTTGTTCGGACCTCAAGTTCTGTGAGGTGGAAGAAATTCCTTTGTTCTCTATGAAACTTCACTCTATCTCTATACTGTGTGGCCATATGGCAGGGTCTTCCCTAGGAATTTACGACCTCACTCTGACCACAGCAGTCTGGTTGTAGAAGCAGAGAGCGGGGGATGGTGCTTGCTGTACCCAAAGAGGGCAACGTCATGACACTATTGTGTTAATGACTGTACTAGCTTACCTGGTTAAATAAAGGTTAAATAAAAAATATAAAAAAATCTCTCCCTGCCTCTGTTTGGGTTTTTCCACAGAGAGAAGCACCACGGCCTCTCCCATCATGACTGAGCACGGTCTGTCTCCAGGGCCCATCAATGGCTGCTCTTCCTCCTCCAACCCCCAGCCCAATGCAGGCAACAGCAGCAAGCCCTGGAGGAGTAAGTCCCTGAACACCAAGCACAGCACCACCTCCTCCATGCTGTCCGTCAAACAGGACCCTCCCACCAGGCAGCCCGCGGCCACACCCCTAGAGGTCCTCCCTAAAGTCATCGCCCAGAAGTCCATGCTGGAGAAATTCAAGCTTTTCAACAGCAAAGGAGGCTCCAAGGCAGCTGGAGTCCTGACTGACAGGCCGAAAGGGCGGGAGACGGAGTCGATGGAGTCACGTCCCACCAGCAGTGACCACCTAGAGGAGGCAGAGGGGAACTCCCGGCCCCCCAGTGTCATGGCGACCAGCCCCAAGCTTGCCCTGAAGGGCATTGCCCAGCGCACCTTCGGCAGGGCCCTCACCCCCCAGAAGAGCTCTCTGAAGACTGGGGAGAAGGAGAAGGAGAAGGACAAGGCCAGGCCCAAGGAGAGGGACAAGGCCCGGGAGGGAGGCTCCAAGCGGGGGTTCGTCACAGAGCCCAGGGATGACACCAGGCAGGAGGGAGTAGGTTCAGACTCAGCAGAGCCCAAGAGGAACACTAAGAGTACCAGCCTCATCCCAAAAGGAGGCAAGGCTGGCAGTGGCAAAAAGGAGGTTTCAGCCCCAGCAGCACACAGCGGAATACAAAAGCCAGGGTTCAAGGCAGGGAAGACCCCGGGGGTGCCCTCTTCTGGTCGAGATGGAGACAGGCCCAGCAGTTTGAGGGCCGGTGGGGGTGGTGGTCACTCGGTGCACAAGTGCCAGCTGGACAGCAGAAGCTCCAGCTCCTGCTCCAGCCTGGCCTCCTCTGAAGGGAGGTCTCACCATCAACACCACCATACCAACGGAGCACCCCCAGTGGCCACCACAGCCAGCAACACCATCAGTGTCCAGCTACCTCATCCTCAGCAGCAATACAACCACCCCAACACTGCCACTGTTGCACCATTCATGTACAGGTACTATACCTGCTTTGATGGACAGAATTTGAGCTTTCATAGTTTAATAGTAGGAATATACCACAATGTCAAACATTTTATACATACCACGTCTCAAACCTTTTAACTGACTGTCGGGATCTGTGTAATTCTAAATTGGAGAGGACTGAACTACAAATACTTAGTGGGAACTCTTTACTCCTGACGAAGCGCAGAGAGAGGCAGACTGACTCTGTTGTATCGCTCCTCATTGTCTTGTTGTTCCTGCCCTGTCCTGTAGGTCTCAGCCTGATGTGACTGGAGCAGACATGATGATGGAGGCAGCGGGGTCACTGGAAGGTCACAGAGAGACTGCAGCCATCAGCAAGTCAGCAGACAACTCCCATGAGGACCTCACAGGTAACACTGGGTCACTATGATTTACATGCAGAGTAGTGTGTAGCTGTACCTCACAATGTCTGTCTCACTGGTTAAATCCTATATCCTTCCAAGCATACTGGATATAATGTGATTGCTAAGGGGTTATTCAATTGATTGAAACAGGGCATTTTCATACTGTGCTTTATGACTTCAATTTCCACATCAGTTTTTCTTTGGTATTTTTTACACTGTTACGTTAAATGTTAAGAAGATGAGACTATTGTGAACTGTAATATGTTTCACAAACTGGCAATTATCTCATTAGCAACAAAGGATCCTGTCCCAGGGAAAAACAAATTCAGCCTCTTGCTGTTCCCAGGCACAAATGAGGGTCTCTCTTCCCAGCTAAACATGTCAATACTAAATAGTGAGGAGTGCATCAAAATGCCACCATGGAGAACAAAAGGCCCAGTTTCCTGTGGATTATTTTTAGCCTCTTTGTGATGGATCAGAGATATTGCCTCAAAGTTCACAATGCTTTGGCGTGCCCACACAAAGCCTGTCTGAATGCAATTAACAGCACTGTTAATGCTGCATACAGAGTGAATGGAAAAACTCACTTGGAAACTCTTGAGTTTCTCAGCCAGGAAGTAAGTGGGTTGGTACCGTTCATTTGGAGCGCTGCTCTGCTGCCACACTGGAAAAATTAAGAAAAGTTGAGCTTTGTATGAATTGTATGATTCGTTGAGAGAGTGGAGAGAGAGGCTTGATATGACCCTAGAGTTGACTGGTGAAGTGATGGAATGTTGTCCTGAGGCAGCCCCAGCCAGGGCTCTGTGTCTATGTGTCTACCATGTCAGCCAGGAGGAAAGAAAGGCCAGGTCCTGACTGAATGGAACAGAAAGAGCTCATCTGCATGTTAAAGGCTGTGGATGTCATGGAGATGCCAAGGCTCCTCACCAAACACACTGTGTGTGTGTGTGGTGGATGACTGGAGAGGCCTTTCTCCCTTCTTCCATCACTCTGGGGAAATATAAAGCAGTCGCCACAGGAGGAGTGGTTAGCGCTGGGGTAGGTGTGTCAGCCCTGGGGTAGGTGTGTCAGCCCTGGGGTAGGTGTGTCAGACCTGGGGTAGGTGTGTCAGCCCTGGGGTAGGTGTGTCATCGCTGGGGTAGGTGTGTCAGCGCTGGGGTAGGTGTGTCAGCCCTGGGGTAGGTGTGTCAGCCCTGGGGTAGGTGTGTCAGCGCTGGGGTAGGTGTGTCAGCCCTGGGGTAGGTGTGTCAGCGCAGGGGTAGGTGTGTCAGCGCTGCGGTAGGTGTGTCAGCGCTCTGGGGTAGGTGTGTCAGCGCTGGGGTAGGTGTGTCAGCGCTGCGGTAGGTGTGTTAGCGCTGGGGTAGGTGTGTCAGCGCTGGGGTAGGTGTGTCAGCGCTGCGGTAGGTGTGTCACCGCTGCGGTAGGTGTGTTAGCGCTGGGGTAGGTGTGTCAGCGCTGGGGTAGGTGTGTCAGCGCTGCGGTAGGTGTGTTAGCGCTGGGGTAGGTGTGTCAGCGCTGGAGTAGGTGTGTCAGCGCTGCGGTAGGTGTGTCAGCGCTGCGGTAGGTGTGTTAGCGCTGGGGTAGGTGTGTCAGCGCTGGGGTAGGTGTGTCAGCGCTGCGGTAGGTGTGTCACCGCTGCGGTAGGTGTGTCAGCGCTGGGGTAGGTGTGGCAGCTACATCATTCTCTTTCTGTAATTTCTGGGCTGAAGGACATTCAAGAAAACAAGCATGTACTTACACTCTGTTCCGATGAGAATCATAATGTGTCATGGAGAGGTTGTGGTTCCCGGACTTATCCCAGACAGGACTTATCCCGGACAGGACTTATCCCAGACAGGACCTATCCCGGACAGGACTTATCCCGGACAGGACTTATCCCAGACAGGACTTATCCCGGACAGGACTTATCCCGGACAGGACTTATCCCAGACAGGACCTATCCCGGACAGGACTTATCCCAGACAGAACTTATCCCAGACAGGACTTATCCCGGACAGGACCTATCCCGGACAGGACTTATCCCGGACAGGACTTATCCCGGACAGGACCTATCCCGGACAGGACCTATCCCGGACAGGACTTATCCCGGACAGGACTTATCCCGGACAGGACTTATCCCGGACAGGACCTATCCCGGACAGGACCTATCCCGGACAGGACTTATCCCAGACAGGACTTATCCCGGACAGGACCTATCCCGGACAGGACCTATCCCGGACAGGACTTATCCCGGACAGGACTTATCCCGGACAGGACTTATCCCGGACAGGACTTATCCCGGACAGGACCTATCCCGGACAGGACCTATCCCGGACAGGACTTATCCCGGACAGGACTTATCCCGGACAGGACTTATCCCGGACAGGACCTATCCCGGACAGGACCTATCCCGGACAGGACTTATCCCGGACAGGACTTATCCCGGACAGGACTTACCCCGGACAGGACTTACCCCGGACAGGACTTACCCTGGACAGGACTTATCCCGGACAGGACTTATCCCGGACTGGACATATCCCAGACTTATCAAAGTGTCAAGGAGTTGGAGCAACTAGTAAGGACTATCTGGAGAGAGAAGACGTGCTTCCTCACAGAAGTGGTGAGGGTGTTGCTAAGAGTGGCAGCAGCAATGACTTTTCACCCAGCCAAGACAGGAGCAGAGCCAGGCTCTCTCTGGGCAGCATTACCCTGGGAGGCTTCAGCCAGCACAACCAGCCACCCTGTCACATCCCCAACAGACCAATTCCAGACGACACTAGACGACGCATGCCAGTGAGCCAAACACCCCTGTGGTGGAGAGACCAGGAAGTGGGCATACAGAGTGCTGTGACCCTGAAACAGACTGCCAGGAGGTCAGAGGTCAGAGCTGGGAGGAGAACTATGTGGAGGTGTCCAGCAAGAGGCAGAGCCAGCTGTACCAGGTGCACCTGCAGCAGACTTGTGTCTGGGATCGCTCAACTCAACGAGGAGATCCTGCTCACTATGCTGGACATATTTGAGAAACATGACTGTGTGTGTGTGTGTGTGTGTGAGATGTATGTGTGTGGGGGGGGCTGCTCCCCATTGCCCTCTGCCTGTGGTCTTCAGTGCTGCTTACCTTTTAACTTCCCAGACCTCTTGGACTAGACGCGGCTTCATTCACTAGCAGAACAATATGTTTGTTAATGCTCTCAAAGCATTCAGAGCATGTTCCCTTTTTTCTGCTTGCTAAACATTCTGTCAGCTCTCTTCGTTACATTCGCAAAAGTTATACAAACCCTCCATCAAAGGGCTGCTCTTAAAGCAGAGCTGCCTGTAAGGGTTTAGTGGCGTTATAAAGGGTAGGTTTAGCCCTGTGAATGGGCTCGTTTGGGCTTCCTCCAAGCCCCCCTGGAGTGCCTTGACATTTGAATTTGCCCTGCAAAACCCTCCACTCACCTACGGCTCATTTTAATTTGGAAAAAGGCTTTGGGTGAATTAGTGGGCTGAGCTTTTCTCCTTCCCGACACTGTCCTGTACAGCACCAGGATGGAAAACCCTGTTCTGATTGATGTGAAGGACTTTTTCAATGTTTCCTTTCCTCAAAAGCATCCATAATTCCTATGGAGTTTTTTGTACACATGTTTTTTCTGGTTTGGGCTTTGATTGGCTACAGTACGTTATGTAACATTAAGGATCCTTTTGTTGTGAATCGTCTGTTTCAAGTGTTAATGGATATCTTTGCAGGAAATATGCGCATTTATGAGGATGTACTTACTCACAAGCCTGTGCCATGTGTTGTTTGACGTGGCAGCTGTTTCAGGTGGACTGTCTCTAACAGACCCCCGTCCCCTACTCCTAGGTGAAGACCCTGAGGCCAGGCGGTTGCGGACGGTGAAGGACATTGCTGATCTGAGGCAGAACCTGGAGGACACCATGTCCAGCCTGAGGGGAACACAGATTAGCCACAGGTATGTCCTTGACCTTGCTTCTGCACCATCTCTGTGTGTGTGTGTGTGTGTGTGTGTGTGTGTGTGTGTGTGTGTGTGTGTGTGTGTTCATTTGTATTGCTCTGATGGTAGGAGTTGTTAATTTCAGAGGTTTGGCTCAGCAATTCCCAAACATGATTACATACTTCCTTTGCAAAGTGCCCTCCGCAGAGGATTCAATGTTATGGCTGTTCCTGACTTCACTATCTCAGTAATGCATCAGTGATCTAGTAACAAGGGCAAAAGAACACCAGGGTGAAATTTAAACATGGCAGTCATTTTGATCGATGTGGGAAAGAAGTATTCAAAATGAGGACCATTATTTTCTGGCATGTGAACCATTTGGATTCCAGCTTGTCTACATGACAGAGTCTGCCTTGGTGTCTAAAGGCTTTAGCCTGATTGACAGTTGGACTGGTAGATCAGATGTTGATGTGGAGACATCCCTCTTTTATCTCTAGCCTGATGAATCAGATGTGTTGCCCAGTTGCCTCGTCCTGAGCCCAGCCATGAAATCAGCTTGGAGGGGTTGAGTGGACCCCTGTGGTCAGCCAGCACAAGGTTAAAAGTTGCTTTTGTCTCCGAAGTCAATAAAAGGGGAGAAAAAACATGAAGAGCACTCCTGGTGGGCTATTCTACAATGCCCAATGGATTTCTACTCTCTTTAGCGTCATATGGGAGTGAATCATGCAATTCAACTAGTAGGATTGTTCAGTCAGAACAACATTTTTAATTGTAGATAAGTTGCCCTCTAAAGTGCATGTAAATGCAGTTAGCTTTTCATGCTGGACTGGCTCATCTCTTAGACTCTTTCTCTTGCATGATAGGTACTCTCCATCCCTTACATCTATTGTTTAGCACTTTGAATGTGTTGCTATGTAGTTCAGTGTTCTGATCTGTAGTTTGTTGTCACAGTGAGAGGGAGTGTAGTTCAGTGTTCTGATCTGTAGTTTGTTGTCTCAGTGAGAGGGAGTGTAGTTCAGTGTTCTGATCTGTTGTTTGTTGTCACAGTGAGAGGGAGTGTAGTTCAGTGTTCTGATCTGTAGTTTGTTGTCTCAGTGAGAGGGAGTGTAGTTCAGTGTTCTGATCTGTAGTTTGTTGTCTCAGTGAGAGGGAGTGTAGTTCAGTGTTCTGATCTGTTGTTTGTTGTGAGAGGGAGTGTAGTTCAGTGTTCTGATCTGTAGTTTGTTGTCTCAGTGAGAGGGAGTGTAGTTCAGTGTTCTGATCTGTGGTTTGTTGTCACAGTGAGAGGGAGTGTAGTTCAGTGTTCTGATCTGTAGTTTGTTGTCACAGTGAGAGGGAGTGTAGTTCAGTGTTCTGATCTGTAGTTTGTTGTCTCAGTGAGAGGGAGTGTAGTTCAGTGTTCTGATCTGTAGTTTGTTGTCTCAGTGAGAGGGAGTGTAGTTCAGTGTTCTGATCTGTAGTTTGTTGTCTCAGTGAGAGGGAGTGTAGTTCAGTGTTCTGATCTGTAGTTTGTTGTCTCAGTGAGAGGGAGTGTAGTTTAGTGTTCTGATCTGTTGTTTGTTGTGAGAGGGAGTGTAGTTCAGTGTTCTGATCTGTAGTTTGTTGTCTCAGTGAGAGGGAGTGTAGTTCAGTGTTCTGATCTGTGGTTTGTTGTCACAGTGAGAGGGAGTGTAGTTCAGTGTTCTGATCTGTAGTTTGTTGTCACAGTGAGAGGGAGTGTAGTTCAGTGTTCTGATCTGTAGTTTGTTGTCACAGTGAGAGGGAGGGTAGTTCAGTGTTCTGATCTGTAGTTTGTTGTCACAGTGAGAGGGAGTGTAGTTTAGTGTTCTGATCTGTTGTTTGTTGTGAGAGGGAGTGTAGTTCAGTGTTCTGATCTGTAGTTTGTTGTCACAGTGAGAGGGAGTGTAGTTCAGTGTTCTGATCTGTTGTTTGTTGTCTCAGTGAGAGGGAGTGGTGACTCCTGACCCACCCCACCTTTCCTCGCCACCCTCTCTCTCACCGTCTCTCTCCCCCTCTCTCTCTCTCCCCAGCACCCTAGAGACCACCTTCGACAGCAGTGTCACCACCGAGATCAGCGGGAGAGGCATGCTCAACCTGTCTCCCCACCCCAACCCAGCGCTGCCCTGGCGACTGTGCCCCTCCAGCCCACGTCTGCAGGCAGGCGACGCCCCCTCTGTGGGAAATGGGTACGCAGTGGTGATGCGGGGCAGCTCCAGTGGCATGGTGAGCCCAGAGGATGGGCGCTACCTCCGCAGCAGGCAGACACCAGGACAGGAGAGTAACACTGTGTGTGACCTGTCAGACAAGATGGAAGAGCTGGAGGGCGTTGCCATAGAGACCACAGGGTACATGAGCGATGGGGACGTGCTAGGGAAGAACATCCACATGGACAAAGTCACCAGTGGGTGAGTGCACACAGCATAGCCTATATTACCGTTAAGACAGGAGCTGCATCTAACCTAGAGCGCAAAAAATAAAAAAACATCTTCACTGATTTGTTAGTCAAGGGAGACTACTTATGATATGATAGACATATAAGTGAACTCTTCATCCTTTAGCATTTGTACTTTTGTCTATTCAACTGGCAAAGGGAGCCAGGAGAAAGCAGTAGGCCCAACCCTGCTTTGAATGGACTACTACACCACAGGGATGTGGCGCAGTTAATGTACAGTGCCTTGCGAAAGTATTCGGCCCCCTTGAACTTTGCGACCTTTTGCCACATTTCAGGCTTCAAACATAAAGATATAAAACTGTATTTTTTTGTGAAGAATCAACAACAAGTGGGACACAATCATGAAGTGGAACGACATTTATTGGATTTTTCAAACTTTTTTAACAAATCAAAAACTGAAAAATTGGGCGTGCAAAAAAATACAGTTTTATATCTTTATGTTTGAAGCCTGAAATGTGGCAAAAGGTCGCAAAGTTCAAAGGGGCCGAATACTTTCGCAAGGCACTGTATGTCTCACTTTTCAGTTTTCTTGCCAATAGATGGCAGTGTTTCAGTGTCTGGCAGTGCTCTCTGCTAATGTCTCATTTGTCAGTAGTAGTTTAGAGAAAACTCCTGAATCTGTGACAGCAACAGATGGGAGATCACTTGAGATATCAGACATCATCTTTCATTTGGAACATAGCTTGATAACATGCTGTCTTATTTGGAAAGCTGTAAAATAAATGAGTGGAAGTTAGCAGGGTTCTAAATCTATTTTTAAATGTGGTTTCACATGCATCATTAATCTGATCATCTATCTCTCTTGACACATCCAACCAGACATCCAACCACACATCCAACCCTTATGATATATTCATAAATGACTACATAGTAAAGCAGACAATATTTATTTGCTATCCTGCTTTTTCTGTACATTGCTAACTTATGAAAAGTAGTAACTGTTTCAGGCAGTATAAATACAATGTGTACATGACCCACTAGCCCAGGCTATACTGTCAGGCGTCATTGTCTTGGCTGTGGGTACAACCTTGACATTGAAGCAAAGATACATGGGAATAAGGAAACACAGTACTATTTTCCAGTCATAAATCCTGACGCTTCGATCACACCGACAGCATCAATAGTACGCAGCATCATCTGGATATGTGTGCAACAAAAGTTTATCATTCATCTTCTGCTACCATTTCTGTCAAGCCATCTACACATACAGTTTGACACATACGTTCGATACATCCAACGTATGTACCACACAGAACGCACTACAACTGCCTCTGTAACACAATGCTGCAGGGCAAACGCAGCGTTTCATTGGAAAATAATGTTCTTCTGGTGAACCAAAATGCAATGACGCTGTCAGTGTGCTTATGGAGTTTCACAGAGAGCCTTCTTGTTTGTTTACCAAAGAGGGACATCCCAGATTCCCAGTATGAGGTTGGATGGACACGGATTCTCCAGTTTCTTTCTTGTGAGATTCTGATTGGACTGTGTGTCGATGGGCATGCTTGTTCAGATCAGGCTGAAGTTGAAGAGAGTTTGATTTAAAAATAATCTGGCCTTTGTGCCCTAGAGAGAAAGCAGGTCATGGGAAATATTCTCCTCAGCATTGAGATGACATGAGACACTGAAAGCTCTCATCATTTACAAAAGTCTCTTCTATTCATATACAACATGCACTCCTAGAGAAAGAAGTCTGGTCCAAGGCTGATTGCAGTCTTCTCCTTTACTGGGCCTCAGAGATTCTGTGGTAACACACCCGTGAACACTCAACCAGAGGTTAAGGCGAGTCTTATTTCACAGAGGTGAATCATGTGACACAGAGGTGAATCATGTGACACAGAGCCAACTGCAGGTCAGGATACGTCTGTTGATTATGTGATCACATATGCTGTGTGTTTCATCTCACTAGAATTGGAGCAAATAAGATGTTTATTTTTCCATCAGATCAACTGAAATCAAATTGTATTTGTCACATGCGCCAAATACAACAGGTATTACGGTGAAATGCTTACTAGGGCTTGTTTTTTTAAAAATAAATAAATCAAAGTTATGAAAATATTTACTAAATAAACAAAAGTAAAAAATAAAAGAGCAACTATAAAATAACAATAACGAGGCTATATCCAGGGGGTACTGGTACCGAGTCAATGTGTGGGGTACAGGTTAGTCAAGGTGTAACGAATGTATTCACTCCCTGAACTGTCAGGAAGACAGTTCAGGGAGTGAATACATTTAATTAATAAATGAAGGAAACACAAACAGCGCACCGACATGAAACAGAAACAATGACGACTGGGGAAAAAAACAAAGGGAGTGACAGAGGGCAGGTAATCAAGGAGGTGATGGAGTCCAGGTGAGTGTCATTATGCGCCTAAGGCTGGTGACAGGTGTGCGCCCTAACGAGCAGCCTGGTGACCTAGAGGCCGGAGAGGGAGCACACGTGACACAAGGTAATTGAGGTCATATGTACATGTAGGTAGGGGTAAAATGACTATGCATAGATAAACAGCGAGTAGCAGAGTAGCAGCAGTGTAAAAAAATAATAGTCCAGGTAGCCATTTGATTAATTGTTCAGCAGTCCTATGGCTTGGAAGTAGACGTTGTTAAGAAGCCTTTTGGACCTAGACTTGGCACTCCTGTACTGCTTGCCGTGTGGTAGCAGAGAGAACAGTCTATGACTAGTGTGGCTGGAGTCTTTGACAATTTTTATGGCCTTCCTCTGACACTGGTATAGAGGTCCTGGATGGCAGGAAGTTTGGCCCCAGTGGTGTACTGGGCCGTACACACTGCCCTCTGTAGTGCCTTGCGGTCGGAGGCCGTGCAGTTGCCGTACCAGACAGTGATGCAACCAGATGCTCTCGATGGTGTAGCTGTAGAACTTTTTGAGGATCTGGGGACCCATGCCAAATCTTTTCAGTCTTCTGAGGGGGGATAGGTGTTGTCGTGCCCTCTTCATGACTGTCTTGGTGTGTTTATACCATGTTAGTTTGTTGGTGATGTGGACCTCAAGAAACTTGAAGCTCTCAGCCTGCTCCACTACAGCTCAGTCGATGAGAATGGGGGCGTGCTCGGCCCTCCTTTTCATGTAGTCCACGATCATCTCCTTTGTCTTGATCACGTTGAGGGAGAGTCCTGAGTCTTGTCCTGGCACCATACAGTGCCTTGCGAAAGTATTCGGCCCCCTTGAACTTTGCGACCTTTTGCCACATTTCAGGCTTCAAACATAAAGATATAAAACTGTATTTTTTTGTGAAGAATCAACAACAAGTGGGACACAATCATGAAGTGGAATGACATTTATTGGATATTTCAAACTTTTTTAACAAATCAAAAACTGAAAAATTGGGCGTGCAAAATTATTCAGCCCCCTTAAGTTAATACTTTGTAGCGCCACCTTTTGCTGCGATTACAGCTGTAAGTCGCTTGGTGTATGTCTCTATCAGTTTTGCACATCGAGAGACTGAAATTTTTTCCCATTCCTCCTTGCAAAACAGCTCGAGCTCAGTGAGGTTGGATGGAGAGCATTTGTGAACAGCAGTTTTCAGTTCTTTCCACAGATTCTCGATTGGATTCAGGTCTGGACTTTGACTTGGCCATTCTAACACCTGGATATGTTTATTTTTGAACCATTCCATTGTAGATTTTGCTTTATGTTTTGGATCATTGTCTTGTTGGAAGACAAATCTCCGTCCCAGTCTCAGGTCTTTTGCAGACTCCATCAGGTTTTCTTGCAGAATGGTCCTGTATTTGGCTCCATCCATCTTCCCATCAATTTTAACCATCTTCCCTGTCCCTGCTGAAGAAAAGCAAGCCCAAACCATGATGCTGCCACCACCATGTTTGACAGTGGGGATGGTGTGTTCAGGGTGATGAGCTGTGTTACTTTTACGCCAAACATAACGTTTTGCATTGTTGCCAAAAAGTTCAATTTTGGTTTCAACTGACCAGAGCACCTTCTTCCACATGTTTGGTGTGTCTCCCAGGTGGCTTGTGGCAAACTTTAAACAACACTTTTTATGGATATCTTTAAGAAATGGCTTTCTTCTTGCCACTCTTCCATAAAGGCCAGATTTGTGAAATATACGACTGATTGTTGTCCTATGGACAGAGTCTCCCACCTCAGCTGTAGATCTCTGCAGTTCATCCAGAGTGATCATGGGCCTCTTGGCTGCATCTCTGATCAGTCTTCTCCTTGTATGAGCTGAAAGTTTAGAGGGACGGCCAGGTCTTGGTAGATTTGCAGTGGTCTGATACTCCTTCCATTTCAATATTATCGCTTGCACAGTGCTCCTTGGGATGTTTAAAGCTTGGGAAATCTTTTTGTATCAAAATCCGGCTTTAAACTTCTTCACAACAGTATCTCGGACCTGCCTGGTGTGTTCCTTGTTCTTCATGATGCTCTCTGCGCTTTTGACGGACCTCTGAGACTATCACAGTGCAGGTGCATTTATACGGAGACTTGATTACACACAGGTGGATTGTATTTATCATCATTAGTCATTTAGGTCAACATTGGATCATTCAGAGATCCTCACTGAACTTCTGGAGAGAGTTTGCTGCACTGAAAGTAAAGGGGCTGAATAATTTTGCACGCCCAATTTTTCAGTTTTTGATTTGTCAAAAAAGTTTTAAATATCCAATGAATGTCGTTCCACTTCATGATTGTGTCCCACTTGTTGTTGATTCTTCACACAAAAAATACAGTTTTATATCTTTATGTTTGAAGCCTGAAATGTGGCAAAAGGTCGCAAAGTTCAAGGGGGCCGAATACTTTCGCAAGGCACTGTACTGCCAGGTCTCTGACCTGAGGGCACTACGGCACACGTTGAAACAGGGACTGGATGCTGGAGAACTTGTATGTTGCTCACCACAATCATCTGTATTATCCGATTTTCCTCTAGGAAACGGAAGCAATAGAGAATGACAGTGGAAACATGGTCCTTGTCCTGCTCTGGAGAGTTTTAATACAAGTTGATTCTGAATGTCTTGGTGATATGATAGCACTTTGTTGAAGTTTAGGTCAACCACACTAATCAAAGGGTGTGCATGAACACATAGCCATAATAGTGAGTTCACCTGTCAACTCTAGTGTGTTTCACTCTGTTTTTAACCCAACACCTCACGTGATCGAGAGTTCAGTAAACCTATGGGGGCTTGTGATGTTAGTGCAAATAAATAGTCAGCTGAGGACCTGCAGACTAACTGGCTCTGCTGTTGTTCAGTAACCAGAGTTAATGGATGTCCCACTGCAGGCACACAGCTCTGAACCCAAACATTGGCAGAGATTTAAACTGGACCTTCAATTGATTGATTTGATGCCCTAGGAAGAGTGAGAGTGACCAACATTAGACCACTTCTATGGCCTTGTGCTATAGTCAGGTGGGTTGTGGTTGCTACTGGGCTATAGTACCATAGACCTGTTTGGAAATGTATTGTTGTGTACTTGGTTTGGTTACATTAGATTATTTTTTTTAAATGTCTTGCTTAATAACTCTGAGCCAGTCAATGAGTCATCTCTTGTGGTGTATCTCATTGCGAAAGGCAATTAATCATAACTCATCTTTTGTTTCACAATTGGGTGCTGTAGTTGGTTCACAGGAAAGCAATAGGCTAGACTCACTCCTCTGACAAATGTTAGGGCTTCTTACCTGTCTGGCTGGTTAGTCAGCAACTGGTCTGTCCAACTCAGCTTCAATAGCTGCCTATAGATCCAATCAGTCGGCCTCGAAACACTCAAAAGAGTTATCCTTACTAGGAAGTGTGGCTGCTATTTAGGGCTTGTGCTTATCAGAGGAAATTCCGGCTGTTTGTTAATGTTAGTGCTGCCAGGCTTTGCATGTAATTGGTACTTCCTGATCTCTGAGATGAAAGGTGCTTTGATTAAGGTTGGTGAGTGTCTTTCACTCATCACTCACGATCAAGTAGTACTGGGTCGTTCCACGAAATTAGTGCCTTTTGCATTCCTTTGATATTTTAAGGAGAAATTGTGCACAAATATTGAAATGTAAAAGCCTATTATATTAAATTATGTACCCTTTTAATATAGACCATTTCCTTTTGGAAGGTGAACTGTCGGCCCAGTCAGAGGTCCTGAGCAGGATTGGAGCAGGTTTTCATCAAGGATCTCTGTACTTTGCTCCGTTCATCTTTCCCTCAATCCTGACTATTCTCCCAGTCCCTGCCTCTGAAAACATCCCTACAGCATGATGCTGCCACCACCATGCTTCACCGTAGGGATGACGCAAGGTTTCCTCCAGATGTGACGCTTGGCATTCAGGCCGAAGTGTTCAATCTTGATTTCATCAGACCAGAGAATCTTGTTTCTCATGGTCTGAGAGTCCTTTAGGTGCCTTTTGGCAAACTCCAAGTGAGCTGTCATGTGCCTTTTACTGAGGAGTGGCTTCCGTCTGGCCACTCTACCATAAAGGCCTGATTGGTGGAGTGCTGCAGAGATGGTTGTCCTTCTGGAAGGTTCTCCCATCTACACAGAGGAACTCTGGAACTCTTTCAGAGTGACCATAGGGTTGCTCAGTTTGGCCGGGTAGCCAGCTCTAGGAAGAGTCAGGGAGGTTACAAACTTCTTCCATTTAAGAAGGATGGAGGCCACTGTGTTCTTTGGTACCTTCAATGCTGCAGAAATGTTTTGGTACCCTTCCCCAGATCTTTGCCTTAACACAGTCCTGTCTCGGAGCTCTACAGACAATTCCTTCAACCTGGCTTGGTTTATGCTCTGACGTGCACTGTCAACTGTGGGACCTTATGTAGACAGGTGTGTGCCTTTCCAAATAATTTTCAATCAATTTAATTTACCAAAGGTGGACTCCAATCAAGTTGTAGAAACATCTCAAGGATGATCAATGGAAACAGGATGCACCTGAGCTCAATTTTGAGTCTCATATCAAAGAGTCTGAATACATATGTAAATAAGGTATTTATTTTATTTTTAATACATTTGCAAACATTTCTAAAAACTTGTTTTCGCTTTGTCGTGTGTAGATTGATGAGGAAAATTGTATCCATTTTAGAATAATGCTGTAATGTAACAAAATGTGGAAAAAGTCAAGGGGTCTGAATACTTTCCAAATGCACTGTATGGTACTTTTGTGTGTCACTGTTTGTCAAATCAAATCCAATTTTATTTGTCACATGTGCCAAATACAACAGGTGTGGACATTACAGTGACATGCTTACTGACAAGCCCTTAACCAACAAGCAGTTTTAAGAAAAATAAGTAATAAGTAAAAAATTAAAGTAACAAATTGGTAGAAACATTATGTACAAAATAAGTTATAAATAACACGGGAAAAAACACACACAATTGGTGTCACATCTACTCCCTCTCCCCCCTTCGGCGTTCAATGTCGCCGGTATACTAACCACCAATCCTGGGGACCATCATTACACACACCTGGGATCCATCATTACGCACATCTGGCATCAATCATTACGCGCACCTGCACGTCATCATGAGGCACACCTGGACTCCATTACCTCACTTATTACCTTCTCTATATCTGGCACTCCCTTAGGTTCATTCCCCAGTCATTATTGATCCTGTGTTTTTACGACACTACTGTTATGTTGTCTTGTTCCGTGTTTGTTGTTTAATTAAACATTTCACCTGCACCAGCTTCTCGACTCACAGCATCTTCGTTATAATTGGTTAGGGGACCGTAAAACGGCAGCCATCTCCTCCAGCGCCATTATCTTTGTCTTGGGACTTTTAGTGCCTTCAGTTTAGGGTCTGCACCTTTTGACGAAGTTAGTGTGCCAAACATAAAGTAACGAATTAAACCAGGACAGGTTAATCAGTGGTCACATTAACCTTTTGCTTTCCTTAAGCCTGAAATTAATATTTTCAACAATGATGTGTGAGCTGTCATCATCTATACACACCAAAGCCACTAATATACATGGTTATAAATGACTCTGGTACACACAACACTACAACAATGGTAACATCATCCTTTACACATTTGGTTTAGAAAACCCCAGGTAAGCTCTCCTAACAGTTAAAGATAGAAAATGCTTTACTGCAACAATACCATAAATATCTTAGGAAAGTAGTATTACAGGCTTGGGAAGCAGTTTTACATGTTTTATGAGTGACATTTTAAACAGTGAGACACTTACCCTTGATTTCCTGTCACACTTTAAGACGAGCTGACACTCCCTGTGTTACCTGGATTAGCATGAAACCGTGCTGGGGGTTATGTAAAGTCACAGGGATGATGGTAAAGCTATGCTTTCAATGGGGCTGCCTCAATGCATTTATCTCACCCTAAACTGGTAAGCCTGTGGCGTTGCTCTGGGCTAAAGGTATGACAATAGCCCCCTAAATGGTTAACTGAAAATGGGTAAGTATGGCGAGTCACTTGGTGTTGACTGAGAGCAAATGAGAATGTTTATTTAGCTGCGGAGGCGTGAGTGTCTCGTACGCCCTCCGCATACACTGCTGAGATGATTTTGGCACGTTTTTGTTTTATATGTTGTAATATCTTCAGTCTACAAGCTTCAGTCATGTCAAACCCCAACCTCTCCACCTGCAGGGATGGTGTGACCATTCTGAACGCCTGTGCCATATTCTTTTATTAGGTTGACAGGATATATTTTCTTAGTTTTTTCTTTCTGAACTGTCCTATTTGCTCTGACATCACACACATAATATGTGGAATAACAACATTAGTGTGAGCAGATGTTTAGGTTGAAACACTAACAAACCCTGACCACTTGTTGTTTATGATATGAACCAAATAAATGTCTGTGACTCTCACAGTGCATTTTCATGATGACATACCTCATGGTTCTTCTATATAGGTGTCAGGAAGTCAGACACATTATAAAAGTAGGTAACAGGATTGTAATGTGTTTGTCACGCCCTGGCCATAGAGAGGGTTTTATTCTCTATTTTGGTTAGGCCAGGGTGTGACTAGGGTGGGCACTTTGTTTGAGTGTTTTTGGTGAATAAATTATCATGAACACGTACCACGCTGCGTTTTGGTCCACTCCTTCTTCATGCAACGACGAGCGTTACAGAACTACCCACCACCAAAGGACCAAGCAGCGTGGTAAGGAGGAGCAGCGTGGCCAGGGGTATGAGACAACCTGGGAGGAGGTAGAGAGGTGGTTGGTCGACCCAGGGAGAGTGCCAGAGCCCACCTGGGATTCTATGGAGCAGTGCAAAGAGGGATACCGGAGGATGGAGTCGGCGAGACGAACACGGCTGGCAAGGAAGCCTGAGAGGCAGCCCCCCCAAAAAAAATCTTTGGGGGGGAACACGGGGAGTGTGGCAGAGTCGGGTTGGAGACCTGAGCCAACTCCCCGTGTTTACCGTGGCGGGCGTCGTACTGGTCAGACACCCTGTTATGCGGTGGAGCGCACGGTGTCTCCAGTATGCGTTCTTAGCCCGATGTGCTACATCCCAGCTCCCCGCATCTGCCGGGCTAGGGTGAGCATCCAGTCAGGACGGATGGTGCCAGCCCTGCTCTCCAGACCTCCAGTACGTCTCTACGGCCCAGGATATCCTGTGCCGGCTCTGTGCACTGTCTCCAGTGCGTCTGCACAGCCCTGTGCGTCCTGTGCCTGCACCCCGCACGTGCCAGGCCAAAATAACCATCCAGCCAGTGCTGGTGGTGCCAGCTCTGCGCTCAACCGCCAGTGCGCCTCCACGGCCCAGTGTATCCAGTGCCTCTGCCAAGGACAAAGCCTCCTGTATGTCTCCCCAGCCTGGTGAGTCCTGTGCCTGCTCCCAGAGCCAGGCCTCCTGTGTGTCTCTCCACTTCAGTAATCCATGGCAAGAAGCCTCCAGTGATGATCCATGGCACGAAGCCTCCAGTGATGATCCATGGCAAGAAGCCTCCAGCGATGATCCATGGCAAGAAGCCTCCAGTAATGATCCATGGCAAGAAGCCTCCAGTGATGATCCATGGCAAGAAGCCTCCAGTGATGATCCAGGGCACGAGGCCTCCAGTGATGATCCATGGCAAGAAGCCTCCAGTGATGATCCATGGCAAGAAGCCTCCAGTGATGATCCATGGCAAGAAGCCTCCAGTGAGGAGTCATGGCACGAAGCCTCCAGTGAGGAGTCATGGCACGAAGCCTCCAGCAACGACGGTTTCCAGTCCGGAGCCTCCAGCAACGACGGCGCCCAGTCCGGGGCCTCCAGCAACGAGGGTGCCCAGTCCGGGGCCTCCAGCAACGAGGGTGCCCAGTCCGGGGCCTCCAGTAACGAGGGTGCCCAGTCCGGGGCCTCCAGCAACGAGGGTGCCCAGTCCGGGGCCTCCAGCAACGAGGGTGCCCAGTCCGGGGCCTCCAGCAACGAGGGTGCCCAGTCCGGGGCCTCCAGCAACGAGGGTGCCCAGTCCGGAGCCTCCAGCAACGAGGGTGCCCAGTCCAGGGCGAGGATCCCCGCACCAGAGGCGCCACCAAAGTGGGGGGAGCCAGAGGCGGAGGGGGGTCTACGTCCCGCACCAGAGCCGCGGCCGTAAAGGAGGCCCACCCGGACCCTCCCCTTTAGAGTCAGGTTTTGCGGCCGGAGTCCGCACCTTTGGGGGTGGGGGGTCCTGTCACGCCCTGGCCATAGAGAGGATTTTATTCTCTATTTTGGTTAGGCCAGGGTGTGACTAGGGTGGATATGTTTTCTATTTCTTTTTGTTTGGCCGGGTGTGGTCAGAGGCAGCTGTCTATCGTTGTCTCTGATTGAGAATCATACTTAGGCAGCTTTTTCCCACCTGTGTTTTGTGGGTAGTTATTTTCTGTTTAGTGTCTGCACCTTACAGAACTGTTTCGTTTCTCACTTTGTTAATTATCATGAACACGTACCACGCTGCGTTTTGTTCCCCTCCTTCTTCATGCAACGACGAGCGTTACAGTGTTTGAGGTTGTCAGTGAAGTGGATTAGTACAGCCTGCCATGGTGACGCACAGCAGAGACAGGGACAGGGTCAGAGACAGGGTCAGAGACAGGGACAGGGACAGAGACAGGGACAGAGATGGGGACAGAGACTGTGACAGAGGCTGAGACAGGGACAGAGAAGAGAGAAGAGGACAGACACAGAGATTGAGACATGTACTGAGACTGTGACTGACAGGCCTGTTGTGTTGTGTGTCTGCAGCTACATGACGGACGGTGGGGTGGGCATGTACACACGCCGCCTCAAGCACCTGCCGGATGGCATGGCTGTGGTCCGAGAGACACTCCATCGTAACAGTTCCAAGGGCCAAGGGGACGCCACCGACAGGTTTGTCACCACTACCACCCCTTCCCCTGTCCCCTAACCTCTTGCCTAGTTAAATAAAGGTTAAATGAAACAATTACAAATAAATAAAACCTCACTCCACCTGCAGTGTCTGGCTCAGGTGAGGCTTCTGTACAGACATCCAATAGGATTAGTCTGGAAGCAACAAAGCTGCCATTGTTGGGAGGCTGAGTCTGAGGGAAAACAGAGTGATTGTTTTCCTCAGTGCCACAGGCTATGGACACACACACACATGATAACATAGACACTCTACACACATGATAATATAGACACTACACACATGTATTTTGTATTTTGCAGATATGTGGTAGTGGCCTGAGGGAACACACTTAATGTGTTGTGAAATCTTTTATCACATTTTATTTGTCACATATGCCAAATACAACAGGTGTAGACCTTTACGTGAAATGCTTACTTACAAGCCATTAACAATGCAGTTCAAGTACAGTTAAGAAAATAATTACTAAATAAACTGAAGTAAAAAATAAAATTAAAAGCAAAATAATAAAATAGCAATATCGAGGCTACAAACAGGGGGTACCGGTGCCGAGTCGGGTGAAATGACTCTGCATAGACAATAAACAGCGAGTTGCAGCAAGGGTGGTCAATGTAAACAGTCCGCGTGGCCATTTGATTAATTGTTCGAATACGACTGGTGGAGTTATGTCATGGAAGTGGAAGACATACAAGACCACTGATAATCTCCCTCGATCTGGGGCTCCACGCAAGATCTCACCCCGTGGGGTCAAAATGAGAGAGTTTGCTGCACTGAAAGTAAAGGGGCTGAATCATTTTGCACGCCCAATTTTTCAGTTTTTGATTTGTTAAAAAAGTTTGAAATATCCAATAAATGTTGTTCCACTTCATGATTGTGTCCCACTTGTTGTTGATTCTTCACAAAAAAATACAGTTTTATATCTTTATGTTTGAAGCCTGAAATGTGGCAAAAGGTCGCAAAGTTCAAGGGGGCCGAATACTTTCGCAAGGCACTGTATATATATTTGCGAAAAAATATATGGGGGATTGGAGGTAATGCAGGCAATTACACTGATGGAAGCTACAATCTATCTGCAATATTAAAGCTGATCTGCCCGCTATAAAAATATACATTTAAATTATTCAGCAGTCTTATGGCTTGGGTGTAGAAGCTGTTAAGGAGCCTTTTGGACCTAGAGTTGGCGTAACAGAGAGAACAGTCTATTACTTATGTGACTAGAGTCTTTGACAATTTTTTGGGCCTTCCTCTGAAAGTGGCAGCTCTAGCCTTTAGCTTGTTTACATTGTTCCAAGTGGTAAAAAAAAGTTGATAGTGTAATCTAACAGCACCTGTTTGGCACACATAATATGCACAAAGCTCTTGCTCCTTATCTTATTTTTCTTGATTGCCAGTATTTTCAACAACTATTCAAATTGATTCCACACATATGACTTCCCCTTTACCTGCTGAAAAACCAAACATTCACCCTTTTCCAGCTTATTTGTCACGTCATGTGCATCCATTTTGCTGTCACATGTGTTCTGGTGTTAAGAGTTTGTTAAACAATTTATTAATCTGTTTAGGATATGCTATAGGTCAGGCTCTATTGGCCACGTACATGTGATGCATACATGAGCGCAAGGGTTGAGGAAATAGGGAATGTTTTTCCTAAATATTTTTACATTATATTTTTGAGTGGCGGCCACGATTTAGGATCCGCCGCTGCCAAATGAATATAGGGGAAACACTGGCCAGTGTGTGGGCTTGGTGGACAGGGCTCTGAATAGCCGTCTCCTGCCTTGAGGCAGTCTGATGTAGACAGAGAACACTGTAACCAAGCACCCTATATGATTACGTTCTTGTTCCCCAGCCGTTGCAGTTGCTAAGTCATCTTGTATCTGAGATACTGACAACGGTTCAAAAGCACCTACATTGTGTCTGATCTGACTTTGATTGATGCTCCGCTCTGTAATCTAAGCATGCTTTCTGAAGGGGGTTTTGGAAAGAGGTATTTTGAAGGGAGGGCTGTGTTTATGTTTCAGACAGAGATGTATCTGGTGTTTGATTTGATGTCTATACCTGGGAAAAATGACTACTAACAGATTAGTAGTTCCAGAGTACTTGTATTCCTCAAAACCTCTTTACATTTTAGCACTTGCACTGCATTTAGCTGGTCTGCCCACTCATTTCAAGTGAGAATCCACCCCATCAAAGCTACACCTACAGCACACTGTGAGAGGGTTATGGGAGAGGATTGGGCACCTGGCCAAACATGCATTAGTATTCAGATGATGATCAGTAAGAGCAAGGCAGACACACACACAGAGGAGTGGGGTACCAGTACTGTATGTGTGAGAAGCAGAGTGAGCTGGAGGGGGCTTCAATCTCGTGGCGAGGAAAGAGAGAGGGGGGAGGATCATCACTGTCTCATTACAGTAGCTTCAGGGCTCTCCACGGTACGCACACACACACGCACGCACACACATGCACACTTCAGCCGGAGAGAGAACGGGCAGGGAGGGGATCCACTCCAGTCTGTGGAGGGAGCACAATGCTGAGAGAGTCTGCCTGCCGGGCTGTCGGGCTGGGCTAAGGCCTGATAGTGATCAGTGATAGCCCTGTGCTGTCTGGCTGGCTGGGACTGGGCTGTCGTCGCGGCTGTGCTGTCTGTCTGTCTGCTGGCCTGCTTACCTGTTGAGTGCAGCTCCTTGGTGGGCAGTCTGGGCTCTAGACTGTCTTTGACACTCAGTGGGAAGGATAGACTGCTTGCAACACAAAGGGACAGACTGGATACTGAAAACAATATGAGAACGAAGTGGAGAATTTAAGCTGTGAAGTAAGTGTTTTTGTCTGTTTGTTCATTTGTATTGGAGTATGTCTTTTGAATGTGAAGTGGAGGGAAAGTGCCTAGGGTTGGTGTGATGTCATTCAGTCTGTTTGGTATTGAAGACTTCCTGTCTCGTGTAATGTGATAAACAGTAAGTCATTCATAATGATCTCTGTAACCCAATCACAGCCTGTAACTCCAGCTGTGTGTGTGAATACAGTAAAGCCCAGAGAGGTATCCATGAAGCAAGCTAGATCCACTCAGGGGTTTCTAAAGCTAAGCAGATTCAGTTCACATTCCAGCTCAGGCTTCATCCGTATGACAATGGTGGATATTGCTTGTCCGCCTGCCTCTAACTCTAGCAGGCTTGGAGAACATACAGAAATAACTTATTGGAGGGAATTAACATTATTTAGGCCTATTTTATTTGGCCCTGGGAAGAAGTAAAGAAGGTCACATTCCTCAGTGCTCTAGGGAAGATAGTACACAGTGCATCTGCAACATGAAGGGCTGCTACAAAAGGTTGAAGACCTCATATGGAGTTCACGTCAGTAGCTCCTGAATAGAAACCTATTGTTGACACAGTTATAGGCAGCCTATGATTTAGTACAGGATTCCTGAGGATACAGAGGCCACTATGATATTGGCTGAAATATAGCCAAACACTGTATGCTGTGTGAAAATTAACACCATTATTGTTACATTGTGTAGGAGTTGAATCAGAGAGATAGAGGAGTCCAGAGTGTTGTGAAAGGGAATTAGTGGTGTGTTGCATGCCCATCCTGGGACCTGTGTCTGGTCTGCTGGGTCCTGGCTATGAGGGGACTCAGCTAATACAACAGTGGGGAACCCATCTTCAAACACAATGTCTGACAGATAGGAAGAGAGATGGGGAACCTCATCTGATCATCTGGTTAAGGATGCCACCACTTCCCAGAGCAACATCAATGATCACAATGCTTTTTCACTGATGCTTGAATGGATGGATGCTGATATTTTGTATTTATTTTACCTTTATTTAACTAGGCAAGTCAGTTTAGAACAAATTCTTATTTTCAATGACGGCCTAGGAACAGTGCCTGTTCAGGGGCAGAACAACAGATTTGTACCTTGTCAGCTCAAGGGTTTGAACTTGCAACCTTCCGGTTACTAGTCCAACGCTCTAACCACTAGGCTACCCTGCCGCACCATATATACCTTCTCCGCTATGCAATCTCGTTTCCGAGCTGGTCCTGGGTGCGCCTCAGCTACGCTCAAGGTCGTAAACGATATCATAACCGCCATCGATAAGAGACAATACTGTGCAGTTGTATTCATTGACCTGGCCAAGGCTTTCGACTCTGTCAATCACCACATTCTTATTGGCAGACTCAACAGCCTTGGTTTCTCAAATGACTGCCTCGCCTGGTTCACCAACTACTTCTCAGTCAGAGTTCAGTGTGTCAAATATGAGGGCCTGTTGTCCGGACCACTGGCAGTCTCTATAGGGGTGCCACAGGGTTCAATTCTCGTGCCAACTCGTTTCTCTGTAAACATCAATGATGTCGCTCTTGCTGCTGGTGATTCTCTGATCCACCTCTACGCAGACGACACCATTCTGTATACTTCTGGCCCCTTTTTGGACACTGTGTTAACTAACCTCCAGACAGGCTTCAATGCCATACAACTCTCCTTCTGTGGCCTCCAACTGCTCTTAAATGCAAGTAAAACTAAATGCATGCTCTTCAACCAATCGCTGCCCGCACCCGCCCGCCCATTCAGCATCACTACTCTGGACGCTTCTGACTTAGAATATGTGGACATCTACAAGTACCTAGGTGTCTGGTTAGAATAAACTCTCCTTCCAGACTCACATTAAGCATCTCCAATCCAAAATTAAATCTAGAATCGGCTTCCTATTTCGCAACAAAGCATCCTTCACTCATGCTGCCAAACATACCCTCGTAAAACTGTCAATCCTACCGATCATTGTCTTCGGCAATGATATTTACAAAATAGCCTCCAACACTCTACTCAGCAAATTGGGTGCAGTCTATCACAGTGCCATACGTTTTGTCACCAGCCCCATATACTACCCACCACTGCGACCTGTATGTTCTCGTTGGCTGGCCCTCGCTTCATATTCGTCGCCAAACCCACTGGCTCCAGGTCATCTATAAGTCTTTGCTAGGTAAAGCCCCGACTTATCTCGGCTCACTGGTCACCATAGCAGCACCCACCCGTAGCACGCGCTCCAGCAGGTATATTTCACTGGTCATCCCCAAAGCCAACACCTTTTTTGGCCGCCTTTCCTTCCAGTTCTCTGCTGCCAATGACTGGAACAAATTGCAAAAATCACTGAAGCTGGAGACTCATATCTCCCTCACTAACTTTAAGCATCAGCTGTCAGAGCAGCTCACAGATCATTTCACCTGTACATAGCCCATCTGTAAATAGCCCATCCAACTACCTCATCCCCAAAGTGTTATTTTTTTCATCTTCTCCTTTGCACCCCAGTATCTCAACTTGCACATCTCCTGCACATCTATCACTCCAGTGTTTAATTGCTAAATTGTAATTACTTCACCACTACGACCTATTTATTACCTTACCTCCCTAATCTTACCTAATTTGCACACACTGTATATATATGTTTTATATTGTGTTATTGACTGTACTGTAAGTTTGTTTATTCCATGTCTAACTCTGTGTTGATGTTTGTGTCGCACTGCTTTGCTTTATCTTGGCCAGGTTGCAATTGTAAATGAGAACTTGTTCTCAACTGGCCTACCTGGTTAAATAAGGGTTAAATAAAATTAAACATTTGTTTTAAATAATTTGATTGTTATTTAGAATCAGTTGGACATCCCAAACCTATAAGCAAAAACAAATGAGATGCGTTTTAAATACCTTATGGAATGCAAGCTTTTTTTGTTACATCTCATCTCTTAACCACTTAACCTCCTGCAGATAGGAAGAGAGGCCTCTTCAATCTCCTCAACACACTATTGTGAAACAACATTGTGTTTGAATAGAGATGTTTCACTCCCTAAATTGTGGTAATTGAGTGCTTCAGACAACAGTCTTAATTATGCTTGAGAGGAATAACACTCTGGAGCCGATTGGCATGGAAATGAGCCGGTGACAAAAGGAAGCAAGGAAAGGAGGGAGTAAATCCTACTGTCACCTCCTTAGCCCTCAGTGTTGACTGGCTGCTGGGGTGTATTATGGAAGTCAAGTCAACGTTAAAGTGAGTGAATGAAGTGTTCTGTTCATTTCCCTCGGTTTCTTTCTCTCTGCAGAATCAATAGAATGTTCCACAAAAGAACACTCAATGCTAATGTGAATCTATTTGTGTTTGTTATTGTGGCATATCGTGTTGTGGATGTGAGTCTGTGAGCTGTCTTTGAGATGTGTGTGTGTGTGTGTGTGTGTGTATGTGTGCTTGAGTACATTCGTGCGTGTGTGTGTCTAGCACTACTCCGTGCGGTGACCGCTAGTCCAGAGTCCGTCTCCAGCTCCCACATCCTCAGCAGAGTAACACTGGAACAATGAGTGAACTTGGCTTGGGTTCACATCAGAGATGTAAAATCACACCCAGACCAGGACAGAAGAGCACGTAGGACATTATAACTCTGGGTCAAATGTTTTGCTGTTAGAAGCCAGCAAACAAACTGGGCAAATTGCACGTGCTGAGAAAATAGAAACAATTTGACTTAACTAATTCTGTAGGTCAGCTTGTCAGAAAGGAATTTCTTCTTGAATTTCTTTTCATTCAGAACAAAACAAGTGTAATGTTCTTTTCCAGGACAGCTAAAACGACAGAATATAGTGGAAAATGGTGTCATTTCTCTCCTGTTTGATTACTCCACTGATTTGAGGGACAGGCACTTGCGTGTCAGAGAGAGAGAGAGAGAGACTGTCAAATCCGTTGAGAGGTTGGTTGTTCAGCTGAATTCCTGACACTCCTATGGCTTTGAGGCAGCCATGTCATTACACTCGACTGGCTTCAGAGGTTTGGGCTGCTAGCCTGCTAGCCTGCTAGCCTGGAATGTGCCGTCAAAGATAAATGTATAGCTATCCCACTTTTCTAAATATATCAACTAAGTTTTATATTTCATGCCTGTTTGTTTTTAACAGCTAAGGGGCTGCCTTTCTGTCGTAAATATATTTTTGTCAATTCAATGTCACTGGAAAGTGGAGTGATATTGGCATGTTCAGGGGGCTAGATCGGCTTTATTGCGTAATGTTGATGTTTTCTTCTGAGTTAGTAAGTCAGCCCTTTAAAGCTTGACCCGGGGACGTGACCCTGAACAATCCTTTTAAGGCAAAGCAGGGGAAAGAAAAGGATCCTCAGTGGAATGTACAAATAAGATTGGCTCAGGAAAACCCACCAACATGTGTCCTCCTAGACTTGTTGTCTTTACAAATACCCCCAAGAATACACATTATCCACCTGGCAAAATAAGGCTGACTCTGAGCAGTTGGTTTGGGCAAATGTGGATTTAAAGCACTTCTTTGGTTAGCTGTTCCTAGATCATGTTAAAAGCTGAAGATTGTTTGAACGTCTCAGAGGTAAAGCTGTTCTGAGATCTGAGGCTTACCTTCCTGTGTTTGAAGGACCTCACAGGTTCTGTTCTGTTTTATCAGCTCTGACTTGGCTGTTTGGATCGTGACTCAGAAGCTGAAGTGGTGTTTGAAGTGCTTCCCAGGTTACTCCCCTATGTGGCTGTTCTGAGGGTGGGTGTGTGTGTGTGAGGCCGCTCCCCTTAGTGTGTGTGTGTTTGGCTGGCTGCAGGGGGAGAGATCAGTCAGTCAGTGTGCTCTAGCGGAGAGAACTGAGCATACAGTGGAAGTGTACACATGAAGCTCTCCGTCATTCACTCCAACTTCAGCGGCTTCCCTCAGCGAGCTCCCAGCAGCTCCTACTACAGCGAAGGGATACCACCTTGGGCTGCTGCGGGCTCTATCAGGTATGGACAGACAGACAGACCAGAGTTACCTTTTGCTCATGATCATTTTCTTGTTTGTGGGAGAGAGAATGGAGAATCTTTACATGTGGTGTTGTGTATCTATAAATTGTGTGTTTGTTGGAGTTTTGGTTTGAATTTAAAAACGGGTTCATTTCTTATACATTTTTAAATGTTCAGTTTGTTTTTATGGTTTCTTTTAACATTTAGTGAATGTGTGACAAAACCTTTAAAGGAGCTCCTAAAATGGCAACACGTCAAATGTTATTTGTCACATGCACTGAATACAACACCTTACCGTGAAATGCTTACTTACAAGCCTTTAACCAACAATGCAGCTCAATAAATAGAGTTAATACAATATTTACTAAATAAACTAGAGCTAAATGTCATAAAATAAACTAAATGTCATTCCTTCTTGAATGTAGTGCATCCCTTAATGTTCCTATTCATGCATGGAAATTGTCCTTTAACAGGGGTGTTTCTTTTAAGTGATATGTGTATTAATGTAAGCTCTTCTTTGTTGAGTGCTGTACAGACAGTGTTTGCAGAGAGCTTGGTCTTTGCCTGTGGGCTGGTTTCTCTCTAATCTGTCTGCTCTGGTCTACTGGCAGACTGGCTTTTTTAGGTCAGCAACCAGCCATGCTAAAATACACTCTGTCCAGAGTAGCATTGCGTTATCAAATGTTTGTTAAAAACAATATTTGGTTAGTTAAACGATCCAATGTGTAGTTGTTTTTTATTCCAAGAAAATAGAGAACTCTTGTGTGGCACAGTTTCTTCTGTTTAATGACTTGACCAACTCAGAGTTAGGTGTTCATTGCTTGGAAACAGCTTTGAATATTGCTGAGGGGGTGAGAAGTATAGTAGAACTAATGGACTGCCTCCCTGACCAGAGTGGACATGCAGGGCAGTGTGGTGTGGGACCTCGACAGAGCTCCGCTCACTTCTCTCCACTGGCCTCTCAGACCAAAGTCGCCCAATTTCCTGCCCCAGAGTGTCCACTGATCACCTCACTCCTCTAAGGCCCTGGGTCTCTAATTCTGAGTGTCCACTGATCACCTCACTCCTCTAAGGCCCTGGGTCTCTAATTCTGAGTGTCCACTGATCACCTCACTCCTCTAAGGCCCTGGGTCTCTAATTCTGAGTGTCCACTGATCCCCTCAGTCCTCTAAGGCCCTGGGTCTCTAATTCTGAGTGTCCACTGATCCCCTCAGTCCTCTAAGACCCGGGGTCTCTAATTCTGCGTACATCACATGTAGCACCACACCACCCCCAACTCATTCTATAGAGACTTTAGTCTCAACTATCTAAACAAACACAACAATGTCAACTATTTTGACCCCTAACTTCTAAGCTTAGTCTTTAACATTTTTATTATGGCATCTCCTAGTCAGGGTGAAATGAGAGGAGAGAAGGGAAGAGATGGGGTGTAGAAAGAGAGTAAAGTGCCTGGGATGTTAGCAAGATGGATGGAGGGAGAGAGAAAATAGAGAAGTATGTTCATTAGGGATGAGGTGTACCCTGCCAGCTCTAGTCTGCTCATTATTCAGAGTGATGGAGTGAACAGTGACAGCAGCATCAGGAGCAGGGGAGGGGAGGTCTAACCTAACATATACCTCCCCAGGCCCCGAAGGAGCTGTCAGTCAACCTAAATGGACTGCGAGCTCACTCTGCCCACAATCAACCTCTGACACAGAGCCCAGAATGTACCCAGGTGACTCCCTCCTCCATTTAACAGATCATCAGGGTTGATAGCATAGCAACCTTAGCCCACAGGCATGATTAATCCTGTTCTGCATGGCTAGAAGACATTCTGAAAATGTATTGTTTTGACCACTTCACTTCTCACTAGTCCATTAAGAGTACAGTAGAACTGCCTTCCACAATTAAACTGAAGGAAGGAAGACATTTTGAATACTGAATGTCTGTGTCTCTGTGCTGGACCTGTTCCACTGTTGCCACCCACTCCAGCCCCTGGTCTTGTCTTGCATGCCTCAGATCAGTGACAATATGAATTGTTTTGGGGTAGCTGTGTGGATGGAGTTCTGGTGTGTGGGTGTGAAGACCAGGGCAGGGAAACACGGGCTGGATTGGGCACTGGGACACTGCACTAGGCAGGCAGCTGTCCAGCAGGACACACTGTACCTGGCAAACGTTAGATTAGAGCCAGACCTTTGCCCACCTCCCTGCCAGACTGGAACCTTCTTGGGTCATGTGGGGGATGATATTTTTTTAATTATTTAACCTTAATTTAACTAGGCAAGTCAGTTAAGAACAAATTCTTATTTACAATGACGGCCTACCAAAAGGCAAAAGGCCTCCTGCGGGGACGGGGGCTGGGATAACAAAATAAAAATATAGGTCAAAACACACATCATGACAAGAGAGACACCACAACTACATAAAGAGAGACCAAAGACAACAACAGCATGGCAGCAACACATGACAATACAGCATCGTAGCAACACAACATGGCAACAGCACAACATGTTAGCAGCACAAAGCATGGTACAAACATTATTGGACACAGACAACAGCACAAAGGGCAAGAAGGTAGATACAACAATACATCACACAAAGCATCCACAACTGTCAGGAAGAGTGTCCATGATGGAGTCTTTGAATGAAGAGATGGAGATAAAACGGTCCAGTTTGAGTGTTGGGACTACTGTTGAATCATTCCTGTCATCTATTGACTCTGATTTACCTTTGCTACCGGTTCATATTTCTCCATGGAAACATAGACCTACAGTGCCTTGCGAAAGTATTCGGCCCCCTTGAACTTTGGGACCTTTTGCCACATTTCAGGCTTCAAACATAAAGATATAAAACTGTATTTTTTTGTGAAGAATCAACAACAAGTGGGACACAATCATGAAGTGGAACAACATTTATTGGATATTTCAAACTTTTTTAACAAATCAAAAACTGAAAAATTGGGCGTGCAAAATTATTCAGCCCCTTCACTTTCAGTGCAGCAAACTCTCTCCAGAAGTTCAGTGAGGATCTCTGAATGATCCAATGTTGACCTAAATGACTAATGATGATAAATACAATCCACCTGTGTGTAATCAAGTCTCCGTATAAATGCACCTGCACTGTGATAGTCTCAGAGGTCCGTCAAAAGCGCAGAGAGCATCATGAAGAACAAGGAACACACCAGGCAGGTCCGAGATACTGTTGTGAAGAAGTTTAAAGCCGGATTTGGATACAAAATATTTCCCAAGCTTTAAACATCCCAAGGAGCACTGTGCAAGCGATAATATTGAAATGGAAGGAGTATCAGACCACTGCAAATCTACCAAGACCTGGCCGTCCCTCTAAACTTTCAGCTCATACAAGGAGAAGACTGATCAGAGATGCAGCCAAGAGGCCCATGATCACTCTGGATGAACTGCAGAGATCTACAGCTGAGGTGGGAGACTGTCCATAGGACAACAATCAGTCGTATATTGCACAAATCTGGCCTTTATGGAAGAGTGGCAAGAAGAAAGCCATTTCTTAAAGATATCCATAAAAAGTGTCGGTTAAAGTTTGCCACAAGCCACCTGGGAGACACACCAAACATGTGGAAGAAGGTGCTCTGGTCAGATGAAACCAAAATTGAACTTTTTGGCAACAATGCAAAACGTTATGTTTGGCGTAAAAGCAACACAGCTGAACACACCATCCCCACTGTCAAACATGGTGGTGGCAGCATCATGGTTTGGGCCTGCTTTTCTTCAGCAGGGACAGGGAAGATGGTTAAAATGGATGGGAAGATGGATGGAGCCAAATAAAGGACCATTCTGGAAGAAAACCTGATGGAGTCTGCAAAAGACCTGAGACTGGGACGGAGATTTGTCTTCCAACAAGACAATGATCCAAAACATAAAGCAAAATCTACAATGGAATGGTTCAAAAATAAACATATCCAGGTGTTAGAATGGCCAAGTCAAAGTCCAGACCTGAATCCAATCGAGAATCTGTGGAAAGAACTGAAAACTGCTGTTCACAAATGCTCTCCATCCAACCTCACTGAGCTCGAGCTGTTTTGCAAGGAGGAATGGGAAAAAATGTCAGTCTCTCGATGTGCAAAACTGATAGAGACATACCCCAAGCGACTTACAGCTGTAATCGCAGCAAAAGGAGGCGCTACAAAGTATTAACTTAAGGGGGCTGAATAATTTTGCACGCCCAATTTTTCAGTTTTTGATTTGTTAAAAAAGTTTGAAATATCCAATAAATGTCGTTCCACTTCATGATTGTGTCCCACTTGTTGTTGATTCTTCACAAAAAAATACAGTTTTATGTTTGAAGCCTGAAATGTGGCAAAAGGTCACAAAAGTTCAAAGGGGCCGAATACTTTCGCAAGGCACTGTATATAAGGCAGCTTGCATGAGACCCAGACATCCCCACTATTCCTTATCTTCTGGCCTCCATGCAAGCCTCCTTAGAATGGAATCTTGGTTAGGGCCCATCAGTGTTGGTGACTGGCAGGACCTGGTGTGGTGGAAAACTCTGTTACCCAGCAGCCCGCCTGGTCCTGGGAGACACGCTGCTGAACGCTAATTAAAACAAGTTTGGAGTTCAGGGGGAGACGTTCCTAACATCACAGGCATATGGGAATGCTGTCTCTGGCCAACAGACCTAGGAAAAGAGGGAGAATGATAGGAGTGGTTTTCTCTTCACCCTGTCTTCTCTTGTTAATGTCTCTCTGTTTCTCTCCACCATGTCTTCTCTTGTTAATGTGTCTCTGTTTCTCTCCACCCTGTCTTCTCTTGTTAATGTTTCTCTCCACCCTGTCTTCTCTTGTTAATGTCTCTGTTTCTCTCCACCCTGTCTTCTCTTGTTAATGTCTCTGTTTCTCTCCACCCTGTCTTCTCTTGTTAATGTGTCTCTGTTTCTCTCCACCCTGTCTTCTCTTGTTAATGTGTCTCTGTTTCTCTCCTCCCTGTCTTCTCTTGTTAATGTCTCTGTTTCTCTCCACCCTGTCTTCTCTTGTTAATGTCTCTGTTTCTCTCCACCCTGTCTTCTCTTGTTAATGTCTCTCTGTTTCTCTCCACCCTGTCTTCTCTTGTTAATGTGTCTCTGTTTCTCTCCACCCTGTCTTCTCTTGTTAATGTTTCTCTCTACCCTGTCTTCTCTTGTTAATGTCTCTGTTTCTCTACACCCTGTCTTCTCTTGTTAATGTCTCTCTGTTTCTCTCCACCCTGTCTTCTCTTGTTAATGTCTCTCTGTTTCTCTCTACCCTGTCTTCTCTTGTTAATGTCTCTGTGTTTCTCTACAGCAGGGATCATCAACTAGATTCAGCCGCTTACCGATTTGTTCTTAAGCGAATTGTCAAGAAATAATTACAAATTATTTGTAGACTGTAAATTGACCGCAAGAAGCCCAAACAGTTAACATTTGACTAAAACATAATCATTTCAAACCTTTTTTACAATTGGATACGATCATATACGTCTCTCTATTATGTGTGTGAATACTTTGGAACAAACTTCCAACATTAAAATTACTTGGAGCTGATTTGCTGTTGTTTTTAGTCTTTTATGTCCCCCAAAACTTGGGGGTGGGCAAAATAAAATAACCCTCGGGCCAAACGTGGGTGGCCAGTTGGGGAACCCTGCTCTACATATCTTTCCCTTTCTCACTCTAGTTATGTCTCTCGTGTCTTACCTCTTTCTCTCTAATAACTTTTACCATATCTACTCAAACTCTTTCTCTCTTCTGTGTTCCTCTCTTCCAGTTGGGACGACAGCAGCTCGGTGAGCAGTGGGGTCAGTGACACTATCGACACAGATGACATCAACACCAGTTCCTCAGTCAGCTCCTACGTCAACACTCCGTCCGTCTCCTGCAAGGACGTAGAGGGACAGGTAGGTTCTGCCCCAATTAGGGGCGTGGCAACAATAGAATTAGAATGACTGACTAGAACAGTGAACAGACATTTTCTATTTTTACAATAAAGCCAAGAAACACTTATTAAACTTTAATTTCCCGTCAATAAACTCTGAATATAGATCACGTGATGTCCACAGCCAGATATTACCCTGCTAATTTTCAATTGGTGCGATTAACCAAAATGTTTTTGGGTTATTGATCCACTAATTATTAAAATATTTTAATTCCATGTAGTTTTTTTTTTGTGAGCCCGATGGGACGTTTCTCTGGAGAGAAATCCAATTATTCACAGGAGAAATTAAGTCAAGTAGAGTCGCAATTCAACGGCTTAGAAACGAGGTATGTGGCAGGGTCTACAGTCAATCACGGACTACAAAAGGAAAACCAGCCATGTCGCGGACCCTGATGTCTTGCTCCCAGACAAACTAAACAACTTCTTTGCTCGCTTTGAGGACAATACAGTACCACCGACACAGCCCGCCACCAGAGACTGTGGACTCTCCTTCACCGCAGCCAACGTGAGTAAAACATTTAAATGTGTTAACCCTCGCAAGGCTGCCTGCCCAGACGGCATCCCTAGCCTCGTCCTCAGAGCATGCGCAGATCAGCTGGCTGATGTGTTTACGGACATATTCAATCAATCCCAGTCTGCTGTTCCCACATGCTTCAAGAGGGCCACCATTGTCCCTGTTCCCAAGAAAGCTAAGGTAACTGAGCTAAACGACTACTGCCCCGTAGCACTCACTTCTGTCATCATGAAGTGCTTTGAGAGACTAGTCAAGGATCATATCACCTCCACCCTACCTGACACCCTAGACCCACTCCAATTTTCTTACCGCCGCAGTAGGTCCACAGACGACGCAATCGCAATCACACTGCCCTAACCCATCTGGACAAGAGGAATACCTATGTGAGAATGTTGTTCATTGACTACAGCTCAGCATTTAACACCATAGTACCCTCCAAACTCGTCATTAAGCTTGAGACCCCGGGTCTCGACCCCGCCCTGTGCAACTGGGTACTGGACTTTCTGACAGGCCGCCCCCAGGTGGTGAGGGTAGGAAACAACATCCCCACCCCGCTCATCCTCAACACTGGGGCTCCACAAGGGTGCTTTCTCAGCCCTCTCCTGTACTCCCTGTTCACCCACGACTGTGTGGCCATACACGCCTCCAACTCGATCATCAAGTTTGCAGACGACACTACAGTGGTAGGCTTGATTACCAACAACGACGAGACGGCCAACAGGGAGGAGGTGAGGGCCCTCGGAGTGTGGTGTCAGGAATATAACCTTGCACTCAACGTCAACCAAACAAAGGAGATGATCATGGACTCAAGGAAACAGCAGAGGGAGCACACCCCTATCCACCTTGAGAGGACAGTAGTGGATGAGGTGGAAAGTTTAATGTTTACTATTTTTGGCTTTGGAATTTCGATTAAAAAGCTTGAATAATTTTAGATCATAAAGCATTTCATGTTTAATAAAATAGTTGAACCGAAACCGAATCAACCTCAAAAAAGGACTAATCGCTCAGCACTACCCATTTAGGCGGAGGTAGGAGCGGTTAAGCTCTCCTGTGTAATTTACCAGGGACTTGTATACTTTGATTCTTTTGGCCCCAATCATTTGAATGGGTACATTAACCTGAACATAACTGCATACACTAGGCTGCCTCTTAACCTTCACACTTCAGTTATAGAGGTTGTGGAAGAAATAAGCAGAGTGAAACATTCATCTGTTTCTGATCTGTGTTATATGCTGATGTGGTTGCCTCAAAGTGTTGATTGAAGTTGCAGTCTGACACACATCACCTCCCACTTCATCTTATCCTGACACTCCTATTCGTAGGTATTTATTCTCATGTGCACATGTTCACCTTTTAGACTACTGATTTGAGGAGAAGATGTTCTGTTTGCCATATTGTAAAAGTGTCTAAATCTAGATTCTTGAGACTGTATGATGCAATCCTTTTTAGGCGCTTCTGTACAATGTAGACCAACTAGATTGGCTTATTGAAATTCACTCGGTGACAAGAGTCACTAGAGACTCAAAGCCACAAGAGGGTAGAATACATTTCAGACGTTGCTTGTGAACCCTCAACCTGCTCCGTCAAGCCTTCGAACAGTGAGTCATTACTCAGTCATGATATGAGGCAGAATTAACTCCAACCTACTCAATTGGGCACAGACTGGTTGAATCAATATTTGCAGCAATAGGTGATAATATCTCTCTAGAAGCTGATCCGTCGTCAGTATTGTGTAATAATTCTAATGTTAAGATAAGATTTGAATGGAGAAAGCTGATCCGAGAGCCACACTGCTTTTCTTTCAAACCTACCAGTATCCACACATGCCTCAACGACGCACACAGCAAATGTTCACTCTGCTTGGTGTTTTGGGAAATGTGTGTTGAGTCTTCGACGGTTGCAGGAAGGATGCATCATTAAAACACTCGTAAGCCTAAATTCCATCGCTGTCGGGAGACTGGGGCCAGGTCATTTGGTTCTACTATTAGATGAAGAACAGTAATATCACATTAATCTGTTGTATACATTAAGAAAATTTATATCTGTATTCCCATTTTAACTTTGCTGTGCTTTTAAATGGTTTAAAGCGCAGTGAGACATTTGGGTGATAACTAAACCAAAAATCAGACATTGTTTTTCCATTGCAATTTGGTTGTGCATTTAGATCAGTGATATTCAAAGTTGTTCATTATTATCTCCTATCAAAAAGAAATAAATTTACTCAACATTGTATCTTTTCAAATGTTTGTTTTTTCACATTTTGGCGACACCACTGCAGCCCTCTTCCGACCCCGACTTTGAATAACGCTGTTTTAGATGGGTGAAAGCATTGTGATAACACTTAGTTGAATTTCCTAACTTTTGCAGTCTTTTTGAGTGGGTGAATATAGGTTGTAATCTCATTGATCGACTTCTCAACCAAATATTTCCCACGTTGAAATGAGTGTGCCCACAGGGCCGTGATGCACTGAACCCTGCTTAAGAGCTGACCAGGGAGGGAGCCATGGGGTGAACTTTTTTTAAGCTTTATTTGACAAACAATTCATTATTTTACAATGATAGCCTACCCCGGCCAAACCCTCCCCTAACCCAGACGACCCTGGGCCAATTGTGCACCGCCCTATGAAACTCCCGATCACGGCCGGTTGTGATACAGCCCGGGATCGAACCAGGGTAGTAGTGTAGTGACGCCTCTAGCACTGAGATGCATTGCCTTAGACCGCTGCGCCACTCGGGAGCCCAATTTATGGGCTTAACTACAAACATGACCAAAAGTATGGACACTTGCTCGTCATTCCAAAATCATTGGCATTAATATGCTGCTATAACAGCCTCCACTCATCTAGGAAGGCTTTCCACTAGATGTTGGAACATTGCTGCGGAGACTTGCTTCCATTCAGCCACTAAAGAATTAGTAAGGTCAGGCGCTCATGTTGGGCTATTAGGCCAGGCTCACAGTTGGCATTCCAATTCATCCCAAAGATGTTCATTGGGGTTGAGGTCAGGGCTCTGTGCAAGCCAGTCAAGTTCTTCCACACCGATCTCAACAAACCATTTCTGTACAGGCCTCGCTTTGTGCATGGGGGCATTGTCATACTGAAACTGGAAAGGGCCTTTCCAGAACTGTTGCGACAAAGTTGGAAGCACAGAATCGTCTAGAATGTCATTGTATGCTGTAGCGTTAAGATTTCCTTTCACTGGAACTAAGGGCCCGAACTATGAAAAACAGTCCCAGACCAATATTCCTCCTCCATCAAACTTTACAGTTGTCACTATGCATTGGGGGAGGTAGCGTTCTCCTGGCATCCGCCCAAACACAGATTTGTCTGTCGGACTCCCAGATGGTGAAGCGTGATTCGTCACTCCATAGAATGTGTTTCCACTGCTCCAGAGTTCAATGGCAGCGAGCTTTACACTCCAGCCGACGCTTGGCATTTCGCATGGTGAGGTTTCTGTGCGGCTGCTCGGCCATGGAAAGCCATTTCATGAAGCTCCCAACAAACAGTTATTGTGCTGATGTTGCTTCCAGAGGCAATTTGGAACTCGGTAGTGAGTGTTGCAACCGAGGACAGACAATTTGTACGCGCTACATGCTTAAGCTCTCTGCGGTCCCCTTCTGTGAGCTTGTGTGGCCTACCACTTTGCAGCTGAGCCGTTGTTGCTCCGAGATGTTTCCACTTCACAATAACAGCACTTACAGTTGACAGGGGCAGCTCTAGCAAGGCAGAAATTTGACAAACTGACTTGTTGGAAAGGTGGCATCCTATGACGGTTGTCACGTTGAAAGTCACTGAGCTCTTCAGAAAGACATTCTACTGTCAATGTTTGTCTATGGAGATTGCATGTCTGTGTGCTCGATTTTATACACCTGTCAGCAACGGGTGTGGCTGAAATAGCCAAATCAACTAATTTGAAGGGGTGTCCACATGCTTTTGTAAATACAGTGTAGTAGTAGGCCTGACCCATGTCCTCATCAGATACACCTCAACACTCACAAACTTATGTCTGTCATCATTGCTTATGTGGAAGACTGTGTGATAGAAGCAGTTTCTGTTTTTCCAAAGATAACCACACAATATTCCTGTAGAGAGACCGTCTCTTTTCAGTGGAACATCCCGACAACAGCACTGAGTGAGTTTTCTCAGGAATAAAGCAGTTGGCATGGTTGTGAATGTAACGTAGAAGACTGTTCAGCAAGGTTATTTCCAGTCATAAAAAGGAACTGGGTAGACGACAGGAGCGACTGCAGCTTTGGCGCCCGTTTTGTTTTCATGTTTTTCTACCATTAAGGCTTTCACTGCATCCTCCCGTGCCAACGAGTGACTTAAAATCAAACAGTAGAATGCAGACGGCCCCAAAACCAGCTCTTCAAGCCAACATTCAGTCACAAAGCCCCCTCCCATTTGCTCTGTAACTGTATTGCCTTTTATAGAATTGCTTTGTGTTGCATTTTTCTGCTGCTCTGTAGAATATGGCTTGGATTTATTATTGATGCTATAGAGATAACAGTGTTTATGATTCAGGCTGATAAAGAAAGAGGCCATTAAAATTCCTTCCCTGGCAATCATTTTTTATGAGTATTTTCAGTAGCTAGTTGAACAATGACCTGTTATAACCAAGGCTGACGTAAGTTTGGCGAGCGCTGGGAAAACACACTACAGAACACAGCTTCAACACATTGTTTATTTGAATGGCCAATGTACTGACTGGTCCTGTTCGCCTGCCTCTCCCTCTCTTTCTCAAGTCTTTACTTATCCAATTTTTGCATTTTGAGGCGGTAATGTTGATACATGAAGCGTGAAGTCGTCTTTACTGATTTCCTGTATTAATCACTCCAGGCCCT